>NW_006921743.1:757464-760515 GCF_000298275.1 Orycteropus afer afer
ATCCTACTTCCGTAGTGATACTGCCTCGGAAACCCAAGGAGGGGTCGCTATGAGTTGGGGCCGACTCCACGGCACATAACAACAACAACAACAATGATCATGAGTAGGTATCTCTTCACGTGTTTGTTAGTTACCTGAATAAATGTATTCTTTGGTGAAGTATTGTTCATGTCCTTTTGCCTATTTTTGACTGGATTGGTTTTCTTTTTTGTTGTTGAGGTACTGATGTTTTCTATGTATTTTAAATTAGACCTTTGCCAGATAAGTTGTTACCTAAAGCTTTGTCCCCAGTCTGTAGGTTCTCTTTTTACTCTTTGGTATACACTGATAAGCATAAATATTTTTAGGAGGTTCCAGTCATCAAGTTTATCTTCTGTTACTTATACATTTTCAGTTATGTTTGATAGTGTATTTATGCCAGATTAGAGCCCCTAGCTTTGTTCGTATGTTATCTTCCAGGAATTTTATTGTTTTAGGCTTAACATTCAGGTCTTTTGATTCATTTTGAGTTCATTTTTATGTATGGTATGAGGTATGAATCCTGTTTTATTTTTCTGCAAATGGATATCCAATTTTGCCAGCACTATTTGTTATACTCTCTATTTCCCACTGGATGGACTTTAACCCTTTGTCAAAGATCAGCTCTCCACAGTTAGATGGATTTACTTCTGGGTTCTCAATTCTGTTCCATTTGCCTATGTCTATTTTTGCACCAGTACTAAGCTGTTTTGAGTATGGGGACTGTACAGTAGTTCTGGATCAGAAGTATGAGGCCTCCTATTTTGTTCTTCCAGTAACACATCAGACAATGCTTCACTGCTATTCATAAGGTTTTCAGTGGCCATTTTTTTCAGAAGTGGATGGCCTTGTCCTTTTCAGTATGCCTTAGTCTGGAAGCTCCAGTGAAATCTGTATACCATGGACGACCCTGTTGGCATTTGAAATACTGGTGGCATAGATTCCAGTATCACAGCAACATGCAAGCCAACACAGTACAACAAACTGACAGACAAGTGGTGGAAGAAGTACAGCCAGAATGCTTCTCAGAAACAAGATTGGCCAGACTTCATCTCATGTACTTTGGTCATATTATCAGAAAGGACCAGTCCCTGGAGAAGGCTAACATGTTTGGTAAAGTAGAGGGTAAGCAAAAAAGAGGAAGATCCTCATCAAGATGGACTGACAGCGGCTACACCAATGGTTCAAACATAGCAATGACTGTAAGAACAGCACAGAACTGGGCACTGATTTGTTCTGTTGTACACAGAACACTGTGAGTTGGAGCCAACTTGACAAAACCTAACAACAACAATAGCAACTTTCCTCTTCTTCAATAATGCTTTGGCTATTTGGGGCTTCTTTGTTTTCCATATAAAGTTGGAGACTAATTTTTCCATTTCATTGAAGAATGATGTTGGGATTTGGATTGGGATTGCATTATGTCTATTGATTATTTTGGGTAGTATTGACTACCCTAATGTTAAGCCTTCCAATCCACTGAATAATTGTTTAAGGTAAAAATAAAAGTATTGCCAACAGGCTAAGGAGGCCTCATTTTCTGACCGCCTCTAACCCCACAAGAGGAAGACAGAATCACCATCAGTAGCCAAAGGCCTATTCCTGAGAGGCCAGACATGCTGCCTCCTTCCAGCCCTTTCAAAAATCCTGACACCATCTGTTCCTCCCACAGCACCCACCACCTCTCTCTGCTGGGTTTGATAATTTGCCGCAGTGGCCACACAGAACTCACAGATTATGAGGTTTATTAGGGAAGCAACAGGCTATATTCAAGTTTAGGAACACGCTTAGTCTCTCTCAGCCCACTGTCTCTCAGCTGACAGTCTCTCTCAGTCTCTCTCCCAGCAATGCATGTCTCTCAAACCACACACACACACACACATTTTATCTGCTCAGGATTATACTTTGCCTCAGTTCAATTCCCACGTTTTCCTGATAGTAGTAATGTTTACTCACACCAGGACAAATTATTTTAAAAAGCCATCACTGGTTCCATTTTACTCAGGCTTTTTTTTTTTTAAATAGAAGGAAAAATAATTTTTTCAAATAGTCACAAAGATAATCTTCCATTCAGTTCATTTATTTCAGTAACAAGGGAGTGCAATTTATGGTGTTCTTTGTGTTAATAGAAAAAGTAGACTATTCAACAATTTTAAGGGAAAAAAATTAAAGATTTCATTTCAAAAGGTATATTGATACTTATATGAACAAAGCATGTAATACTTAAAAGAATATACCACTTAGGGGGAGATGTGGAGGGGAAAACAATAACCAACCAATCTTTTATACCAGGCACCCTTTCTCTAACAACTACTTTGTTATCAACTGATTATTTTTCCAGTGAGGGCCTCCATGGTGCCTGTAATGTGGACATATGTAATACAGGCATTCTGAGTTCCTACTGTGTGCTAGGTACTCATCTACACAGCAGTAACAGAAAGGCAAAATCTCTACTCTCTTGGAGTTCACTTTCCTGTAAGACAGCAAACTAAAAACTAAATCCATTTTAGATGATAGTAACTATGAGGAAAACAAAGCAAATAAGGAATCTGGTGGCACAGTGCCTAAGCCATCTGACTGCTAACGAGAAAGTTGGAAGTTCAAACCCACCAGCCACTCAGCGGAAGAAAGATGGCGCATC
Organism: Orycteropus afer afer; assembly: GCF_000298275.1. Lineage (NCBI taxonomy): Eukaryota > Metazoa > Chordata > Mammalia > Tubulidentata > Orycteropodidae > Orycteropus > Orycteropus afer. The sequence goes on from NW_006921743.1 coordinate 760,124, forward strand.
TACTTCCATAAAGATATACTGCCTTGGAAACCTAATGGGGGTCCACTATGAGTTGGAATCGACTCAATGGCAGTGAGTTTGGTTTTGGTATTTTAGAAAAGAGGTCCCTGTTGTTGTTGTTAAGTGCCGTCGAGTCGTTTCCGACTCATAGCGACCCCATGCATAGCAGAACGAAACACTGCCCAATCCTGAGCCAGCCCCACAATCCCTGCTATACTTGAGCCCATCATCAAAGCCACTGTGTCAATCCATCTCGTTGAAGGCCTCCCCCTCTTTTGTCGACCCTCCACCATACCAAGCATGACATGCTTCTCCAGGGAAGGCCCCTTCTTACAACATAACCAAAATAGGTGAGACGAAGTCTGGCCATTCTTGCTTCCAAGGAGCATTCT
>NW_006921743.1:763660-783484 GCF_000298275.1 Orycteropus afer afer
TGCTCTTCTCTCTGGCTTCCTGGCTTTTAATCCCCTTTCTCCTGCTCTTCCCGCTTGCTACTTTGGGCGTCCCTGAGTTGTCTCTGCTCACCTGTAACCCTGGGGCCCTGGGTAGTGTAAATGGTCTGTGGTAAACTATTAAACTAAAGTTTAGTAGTTTGTACCCATCCAGTGGTGCCATCTTCTATAAAGATTACAGCCAAGAAAATCCTATGGAGAAGTTCTATTCTGTAACACCATGTGTCCCATTCAGTAATGACAGGTCTGGTGTTTTCCATTTGTTTATTTTAGTAAGGGTAGTTTGGGAAGGTCTCCCTGCCAAGCACAGTATTTACGCAGAGACTTAAAAGGATCTGAAGGAGTGAGGCACGTGAAGATTGCAGGGAAGCAAACTCTAGGCAGAGAGGCAGTGCCTGTATGAAGGCCTAGGACAGGGACCAGGCGAGTGTGTTTCCACACCACAAAGACCACTGTAGCCAAAGTAGTTTGGGTGCCAGAGGGTAGCAAGGGAGAAGACTGGAGAGGTACACAGGGATGCAGATCATGTAGGGACTTGGGAAGCAATATGGATATAAATGTACAAACATATTTAAAATATGTGCTTACTTAAAAGTCACTGTTGGCTAACACCTGATTTTTTTGGCTTGAGTAAGTGTGTTACTCGTTTGTCCGACCAGAATGCAAGAAACCTGTCCAGGGTAATAACATATAAACGTCCACAGTAATCACTAATAGCAGGGTCACAATATCTGACCTAGGCATGCAAGATCCAGCCACCAATGGAACACCATCCAGAGAAACAAGAACTTTCATGTACACTCAGATGACTTTTTCCTGAATCTTTATAGCAACTTGTCCCCTGCCCAGTCAGACTTGGAGGTCACCTGTATTTTCACTAACCAGTGGTATGTGACCCAACCAGAGATTAATTAGACTGTGAAAACAACTGTTTACTGTATCTTGCTTGTTTCAGCTGGAAACGAATTTGATCAGAGTCTGATTATTGTTATGCCTTGATCTCTTAGCTAAAAAGCTAGTGTGGTAGTTAAGGTTGTATGTCAACTTGGCTTGGCCTGGTTTTGAGAGGCTGGGCAGCTGGTGGTAGTTATTCCCCGTGACGAGACTGGCAATCAATTCCATGGCAGAATCTGCTGTGAGCAGATGAGTAGCTGCTTTAAGGATGTGGTCTGCTTCTTGTATGTAAGGAGAAGCTTTGAGAATGGTCTATAACTTATGGCATGTGGACGAGTCATTGTTCAGCAGCCTGCCATGCCGCCCTGCCGATCTTGGGACATTTTCTGGACTTGAATCAATGGCTTGCTGTGTGGTTTGGTAATATCAAGACGGTGCCTTGTTACTTGTCAACCTTGGGTTTGTCAGCTTCAGCAGCCAACAGCTGCCTGAGTGAAGAAAAGCCTCTAGTTTCAGTGGGCTGAGAGCAGGAGATAGAGCTGAAGCCCAAGGTCGAGGGGCTTTCACTCAGCCCCTAGACCCTGGCACTTTGAACTTGGACTTCTGGCCTCCAAAACTTAAGAGAATAAATTTTTGTTTATTCGAGCCATGCATGTGTGGGTATTTTTGTTAGAGCAGCACTAGAGGTAACCAAAACAGCTAGTAATACCTTTCACAGAGCTAAATCACTTGCCTTCTGTTTTCCAACCATGTAAACCTCATTCAGCTAAGGATAACTCAATGTCATATTTATAGGCTAACAGAAATAGTGACTCTGATATAAATCAAAAGGGAATTTAATAAAATTCACCCATTTTTAATAGTTTAAAAATTCTATCAGGAATATTCTTCCTTAATATGATAATGATAAATACCTCTCAAACAAAAAGCAACATGATAGTCACTGTGAAAAAAACTCTGCATGAGTTCCTTTAAATCTAGATAGAAAACGCATTATCGGTATCCTCAGCTATCCATTCCAGACACTGGAGAAGTTCTTGCTAATGCAATGAGAGAAACAAAGGAATCACCGGAAAGAAAAGATTACTTGAAAGATGACAAGATAGAATTCAAACAGAAGTTACCAGAGCTCCCTCACAATAGCTACATGTCATGGAAAAGTAACTGCATTTCACATGACGAGGGTTGATATCTAATAAATTAGAAGATTCAAATTTCCAAGCAAGAAGAGAGCCTCAATAAGTAAAGAATAGACAATTCACATTTGAAACCTCCAACTTCTGAGATCTGAAAAGAATGCTTCTTTTGCAAAACACAGCTTAACACAAAATCCACACTACTTTGATTCTTTTCCCTTTGAAAAATTTATGATTATCAAAAAACAGAAAAAAATTAAAAATATATGAAATACTTAAATCAACCTTGGTTTGTTTTACCTTTAAGTGGAACATGCAGGCATGAGCTGCTAAAAGATGTATGCTATAGGTAATTGTGAAGTACAGTGAAACCTGTGAGAGCGGGAACTTGACAGGACTGCCTTATTTTTCTAGGTCTCACAAGTTCTAGTGGAAAATACTTGAGTTTTCTTTCTCTGACAAGTTTTTGCCTTATACACGTTCTGGCTTTTGTAGATTTTACTGTATCTTCTACAGTAAAATGAATGACAGAAAAGTGGTAAGACTACAACTCACCAAAGGCAGAAAACTTGTGAGACCCAGAAAAGTAAGACAGTCATATCAAGTTCCAGCTCTAGCTGGTTGGACTGTATTTGAGTTTACCTTCTCTGACAGGTTTCTACCTTACATAAGTTCTAGATTTTGCAGGTTTAATGTACAACAAAATATTTTCTGATGTATTTTAGATTAAGCATGTTCCACAACTGAAAATCTTTTCCAAGAAGAGTTCTGCAACATAACTAAGTACCAAGCACTGGTAAGTCAAAAACCAACGTCTAAAAAACCTAAAGTCAATCTACAAGTATTCAAGCATCACCTCAGATTAGTTTTGAAATTATAAGAAGACTGGATAGAAGGATCACATTTTGGCTGGTATGTGAAAATCATATATTTTAAAGAAATTATTCTTTATCATCTGTCAATACTAGAACATTACGTAAAAAACACTGTTTACATACCGGTCCTTCCACAAGAGATGAGAGCACTTCATCCCACAGCTTCTGGTTGTGACGATCTTCTCGGATCAGATGTTGCTGTTGAGGGGTGAGCTGGAAAGCCTCAACTGCTTCTGCTGAGTCTGATGCCTTGACCACTTTGGAGGCACTTGGACACTCATCTAGATTTTTTAAAAAATACATCAGCAGACTTACAGATATTTCTAAGTAGAAATATGAAGCAAATGTGTTAACCAGTGCCAGTAATGTTTAGTAGGATGATAGTCCACATAAAGCAGCATCTACCATGGATTTTAAGATATTTTATTTGCTGCTGTTTAGGCTCTGACACTATCAAAATACACAAAAAGACCCATTCACTCCTCCCCCCAACCCCCCAACCCCCAAAAATCACTTTCACTTTGCTCTTAATGTATTATGAGTCTCTCAATTAATTCTCCTGATTAGAAACTATGTTATTAGGCTTTATCCCCTGCAATCATTACCCACCATCTGGATTAGGCCTTTTTGAGTTTTCACTGGTCTGTTTCTTTGACTGTCCTTTCGTCTTCTTCCCTTCCTTATCTGAAGGATAACCTGCTGGATACTGATGAGGAAAAAGTACAATGTAGATTTAAGCTTCACAGAGAGGGATGGTCTTAGATACTGATGAGAAACTTTAAAAAAAGGAGAGGATAGGAGTCGCCTATGCTTTTATCCCTAAACTGAAAGATTTTATATAAAAGAAGTAGACATTTAAAGACCAAGAATTCACAGAAGACTATTAAAATTCCAAATTCAGTGTAAAAACATACAGCTTTGATTCTGAGATATTTTATAACACAATCACCTTTCCAGGACTCATAGTTTCAGATCTAAGAGATCAAAGGTAAAGTCTGCAGGACCTGTGACTATATATGGCTTGAACAGTTTGAGGAAGTGATAGAAAGTAGAATCCAGATAAGAAGGTAAGTGAAGATCAATCATAGAGCACAATAAATGATATTTATATAGATGGATTTATACTAAATTGTGGGGTCAATCTAACAAAAAACGGAGGGGCAATTTTCTCATCTTTCCAAGTTACAGGGAAAAGAAACATTGAGAAGACCTAACAGCACTAAATTGCTGAATTCTCTATCAGATAAGGGTAAGATTTTAAGGAATAAAAGTCAGCTTGTTAACCTTACTCTTTACTGGCTAACACACACACACACACACACACACATATTCCATGCATTGTGATAATGCTCATATCTAAAGCTCATCATGCTTCAGGCCTCATCAGTCATATTATTATATGCTTCTGTTCATAGTTTTAAATCTAATCTATTTAGAACAATACTCTGCTGAACTGTGGCATCTGAAAAAGCTTTTAAAAATGAATCTGACATAATTTTTTAAAAACTATTTAGTTATTAAAAGTATTATTTTAGTACTTATTTTAACAGCTGATGAGTATCAAGGAAATAATCAATTCCATGTGTTTAAAAAGAACAAAAACAGAATCAGACTTGCACTGGAAGACGCACACTCACCTGCCTGGTGGCCAGACACTTGCCCATAGTTCAGCCCCTATGCATGCAGGGTTGGCAGAGCCAGGGGAATGATAAAGTGGGTAGGAAGCACAGCAATGGGGAATGGCGGGGATGAGCTCAAACCGTGCTTGGAAGTCACTGTCAGGGAAGTCTAGGGTGTATAGGCAGAAGGGGGAATACAGCCATACCATCCACTATGCACACAAACTAGCAACGTCTTATGGATCAACAGCTGAGCATGGGCAAAGTGGGGGCGAGGGGGAGGCAAAGCACTAGAGATGGTGACAGGGCAGGGAAGCAGCTTTGAGGTGGGGAGAGAAAAGGGGTGAGGAAAAGTGAGAAGGGCAAAAAGCAGACCACCCTTATATGCCACCGCCCTCCTCCCCCTACCAGCAATAAATCCCCAGGTCCCTAGGATAAATGCCCCTTCTCAAGGTCTCCTAATCTAAAGTTTACTTATCCCTTTTCCTTACACTTTAAGGCATCTCCAAATGAAGTGGAAATATTTTACTTTTTATTGATAAGCTTGGCCCTTCTCAAGCACAACTCTGGGTCCTAGGGAAGTCTGATGCCTAGGATGCTACGCTTTATTTTTTTACTCTTCTCCTTCTGAACACATACTTGGTCCCCTTCCTCACCCCTTATAGTCCACCCATCAATTGCCGTGGGTTAGATCCAGAGTTAAAGCACATAGATAGTACAGAGCTATACATCTTTAAGAACATACAAGTGGACTAGACAAATGTAATCTAACCTGTAAACGGAGACACAATCTCCTCGACCGTTCTATTCCTTCTGAGGTCCAAGGAGCAGGTTCAACATCATCTCTTCTTAAAAGATAGCGCCAAACCAAGAATCCATGACTTGATGAAATCTCTGGCCAGTATTTCACCACCTAAATCATATTATATCAGTACTACTTTGAGATTTAAAGTTTAGACTTACTTATAATGTCATAATAATGTTAGTGGCTGAAATAAAAGTGCCAGAACTAAATACCACTTCAAAAGATACTCGCTTTGCTGTAAGAGTAGTAAATTAAGAATATTCACAATATTGCTCTGACCATATTTCATATTAAGACAATTCTCAGGGAAGTAAAGAGTGCTATTAATATGGTATACTAACAAGGTTATACTCATTAACTGAATTTTGCACACTGGGTAGAAAAATTATAGTAATTTTTTGTTGTTGTTATGTGCCGTCGAGTCGGCCCCGACTCATAGCGACCCCTCCTTGGGTTTTCGAGGCAGTATCACTACGGAAGTAGGATTGCCCAACCTTCCTTCCGAGGAGTGGCTGGTGGGTTTGAACCGCCAGCCGTCTGGTTAGCAGGCAAGTGACTTAGCCACTATGCTACCAGAGCTCCTATAGCTGGCCCTATTTTTCAAACAATTATTTTCGACAATATAATATGCCCTGCTTTGTAACTCTATTAGAATCATATCATTCTGAAAGGGTACATAAGAATACAGACCTACAACGGCAAGTTACCAAAATGGTTTTATCACAGATAATCTATCCATGTAAAAATTTTTTCCCCAAATACAATCCAGCTCTTAGGCATGTAAGCCTAAAATTAAAAGTACCGAAGTCCTGAGCTCACTTTGTGTATCTCTTACATTTCCAGAAAAAGTAGAAGTATCAATCAAGGTGGCTTTCTCTCTTTCCCACCCCCAGTAGTTCCCTTTGGCAACCCTGACTTGAAAGCCCGGGAAGAATGACTAACAAGATGTCATGCCAGATAGAGCACCTTATAAATGCCATCATATCTGTTGCCTTCTTCAGGAGCATATTTGCTGATCTTCCTCCCTTTAAAACTGCGTATCACTCTGACTGGCTTACCAGCTCTCCAATTCCGAGACTCTGCTCCAATTTTATCATCCAATGGAGCATCACAGTTTAGGGCCAATGCCCTAAAAAAATAAAACAAAGTCTTTATACCAAGTAATTTTTCTTCAAGTATATAATCGAATCATTAGCTCAATTAAAAGGTGAATTATGCCTTACCTGATGGTTAAGATTCTATGATTCTTTCCATATTATTCCAGATAATAGGATTATGCTTTCCCCCACCAGCAGAGAAGACAAATCAGTTTTCTGATGTCACCCCCAAGCCAGGGGATTGGTTCTCAGATAGCCTGTAGGGTTCTTCTGAAAGTAATAACATCTGTGCCACGTATAATAGAAAACAACTAAAAATACATGGAATTTTCTTTAAGTAACGTTTGTTCAGGGGAGGGAGAATGTTGGAAAACTAAAGCAAGTTATTTTTTGAAGGGAGTGAGGTAAATTGCTGGAATAATGTAGAAAGAAATCCAGAAAAATAAATGTTAGCAAGGTACAAATGCCCTTTCTAGGTCTACTTTCCACATCCCAGGCAATAAAGATTCCTTAAAAGTTAGAAGATTATTAAGAACAAGTTTAATATGAGAACACCCTTTGAAAGACTCCAGTAAAAGAGAAATTTAAATAAAAAGGAGGCATCCAAATGCCTGTGCTAAATTGTGACAATAAGACTTTAAAGACTTGACAGCTTGCGATCACTGTATTTTACTGATTACACAAGGTCAAGAAGAAACAGAGCTGGAAGCAGCATCTGACTTAGCTGAAACTTTCCTGCAAGTACACTCATTTACTAGTAATTAAAAAGCAAGAGCATTAGGTATTAAAAGATCTTTCTTGGGAGAACTTAATCCTACCAAAGAAATCAGGATCTGTTTAAATTAATATTTTCCCTCTAAGACACCTACTTCTAATTTACATCAAAAGAAAACATAGAGAACACATTAAGTTTTTTTTTTTTTTTTTTAAATTAGTATAACCAATTTAGCAAAATCAATTAAGATACAAAATACCTTTTCTGGGACAGTTCTTTTTATGCAGGCTCAAATAAAAAAAAAATATGCCATAAGACAATGATTAACCACTGAAAAGAAATCTCTTGACCACAGGTGTATTTTTAAAGTAAATGAACTTAGAGAAGTGTTTCATTGTGGTCAAGGAGTTAGAAAGCTTACAAAGCTATCTTTTTTTAAAAAAAAAAAAAAAAACAACACAAAGGGAGCTGCATTAAAATATGATAGAAAAAATATATAGCCATCAACTCTATGTCTTATATATGGAATACTTGTTGAGATATACATACTTCATCTCCTTTAAGAGCTAGGGTAAGTGCTACCTTTATGCCACTGGGTAAAATGCTTTAGTTCACAGGTTCTTTCAGTCATGACTGCCACCACTAACTGGCACTGTTGACTCACTTCTGGCTTCAGATAAGGACACAGGCTGTTCAGGTATTTCAATCAAATCCAAGGGGATGAAACTCGGCAAAACAGCAATAAGGCTCTTCCATTACTCTACCTGCAGCTCAACCAACTAGTTATCTTTAACTTCCCTAATAAAGGTTGGCCAGGTTACCTTGCTACCTTCTTTAATTTCTTAAAGTGGAAGAGCTGGGAAGAAATAGGAATAGAAACAAGAAATAGGTGTCAAACTACCTCTGAGCTGATAAACAAAAGTGAATTGGGCCATACACTAATCGAGAAAGGATAAGGGCCTTCACCTTATGTTTTCATGTTTTATAAGACATACAGGTAGGCCAAAGGATCTTACAGTCACAGGACATATTTACAGCTTAATGTATAAACTACCCGTCAGTGTATTAATATCTCTCTGATAATTCTGAATTGTTTTGAGCTACTATTTTCTTTTCACCATCTTCCCTTTACAGTAAACATTTTCATTGCTTGTCAGTAATTTTCTAAACCAACTGTAACATACGGTATAATAGATGGTATAACAAAGAATGGGGCATACTTTATTATTCAAAAACTTCAGTCCACCATGGACATTACATGTGTGGATTAGTTATAAAGATGTCTCATCCAAGCAAAGTAATCTATTATAATCAAAGGGAAAATAAAACTTTCAGATTTGACAATTTGAAAAAGCCCTTTTCCAAATTCAAGATACATTTTCACTGACAGAACCACATCAAAATATTTCTAACAACTTTTAAGATCATTCCTCCAGAAGAGCTGGAGGTCTCTAGCTCATTTTTGCTAGAAAAAAGACAAGTAAGGGACTCACTCCTGCCTTGGGAATGTTTTCACCAGCAAATCTGACCTGTCTCCTCTGCTGGTTCAGTAAAATAATCCTACTGTCAGAAATAATATAGAAGGAAGACATGGAAACAGAGATTCTATGTAACCTGATAAGCAATAAAGTCTTAAAAACATACTGTAATCATTTTTCACTTCACACACTAATCAGAAATTAAGGGAATACTGCTTAAAATTGACAGAATTAGACTCAAGGAAGTGGATAAGTTGGCTTCTATTCAATCAACCCACAAAATACCTTTAATAATAAAAAGCAAAAAATTTTCAGCTTTACAAAATGACCAAACAATGACCAGTATATGACAAGTTAAAATGTAGTAATTGTTATCCGATGGTTTGGGTTGCTTAATGTATTATTAATATTGCTATTAGCATACATTCATAAAATCAACATTTCAAAGTTATTAAATTTTCTGTTACCACGGGAGGTAGAGTATCATTATTTCCACAAAATAAAAAGCCAGTGCATGGTGGCCCCAGTGATACCTTAAGGTGACTTAGTTAGACAATGTAACTTTTGTAACTCACCAAACATTTCCTTTTAGAACATTTAAAAGACATCTCATTAGTATCCTAAAAGCACCTGAATGCTGATCCGATCAAGTTATCTGATGTTTCGCTTATGCCCATAGAAGTGATACCAGCATATAACCCCATTTCACATTAGTGAACCTCCTCTAAAGGGAGTTTGTCACTTTAACAATTATGAATCTCTGGCCTATGGTACAGAAGATAAGACACCTTCTGCTCACTTTCACTTGAAAATGTGTAAGGCTCCTTTCCTTTAAAGGTGTCAATGTGTAATGTAAGATTGGGAAATATGCCATTAAGAAATAATCTATAATACGTTAGAATGCTTATAAACAATTATATAATCAGGTATGGGATTTGAATTTTAGATCCTTTTAACTCCCAATTAAAACTCTCCCCTGCAATTAACTTAAAAAGTGTAAGTCCCATAATCAAATTTTTATTTTATGCAAAGCCCATGTTCTAAAGACTCTTAAGTTTATTTACCAACTCTAACAACGAAGAGTACCTGTTCATGTTTGTCAGTGTCTGATCCGCTGATGGGGCACCAATCCTTTTATTACCAGCAAGGTTTTTACCACCACTCCCAGTGTATGTGAACTCATCCCCTCGGTCCTGTAGGAGAAGATTTTCTCCATTAACACAGTTTTACCACTTCTTGTTTCAGAGTCAGAACATTTGTTTAGGATGCTATGCCTAGTATCTACCAGTTAAGGCAAAATTAAAATTCCATCTTGTGTGCTGTATACCTTCAAGTTACATAACTTGATCCAAAGCTTCCAATCTGAAGTTATAGTTTCTACCACCTCCAGAGGTGGCTACTCTCATGTATAGCCAAATAATCTACATAACGCTAAAAGAGGTCCTATGAGTTGGAAATACTGTATTTCATTTAATTGAAAGTTATTAAAATAAACTTATCAATACTAGTTTGTAGGTTCTTTAATAAACATTCTATAACTGAATTCTCCACCATATATTTGTTTGCTGCTAAATCTCAAAACCTAAAGTTGACATTATGTTTTATAAAGCAACTTTACCTAAAAACCTCACATTAAACTTTTAACACTTAGTAAGTTCCCCACACATTTCACATTCTAAGGGTTCCCACATCTACATTCGAGGGAACAATCAACTACCATAAAAACAGTAGAGGACAGAGGACTCCCTGAGACTATCATCTTGAGACACTCTTTAAACCCAGAACTGAGCCTACTCTGAGATAATGTTTTAGCAAAATTGCAGAGCGGCACACAAAATAAAGGCTATTACGTGTAAGACTGGTGCTGTACATAAAAATCATCTGTATGAAACCAAAAGATCAACAATTGCTCAAAAGAGAGCAGGGAAACTAGAATACTGGAAATGGAACAAATAGAACACAAAGAGAATGCTGACTTGTGATAAATGTACCTAATGCTATTGAACAATTTGCGTGGAAATTACCAAATGGGAATCTAACCTGCTATGTAAACTTTCAACAAAAATCCAATAAAGTATTTTTTTTAAAAAAAAGTGTGGAAAAGAATTTGAAAATAGTATAAAGTATCTAACTGGAAAAAAAAAAGCTGGAATATTTCTATAGTGTCTACACATTTATAGGCTGGCCTTAAGTCTCTGATTCAATACTCAAAATAAATTGAGAAAAGAAACTATTAGTACACAAATTAATGCTAGTAACACTAGCTTTGTTGTTTTGTGTCGTCTGACTCATAGCGGCCCCTCCCTCCTTGGCTTTCTGAGGCAGTATAACTATGGAAGTAGATTGTCCCATCTTCCTTCCGAGGAGTGACTGGTGGGTTTGAACCGCCAGCCTTCTGGTTAGCAGTCAAGTGCCTTAGACACTACACTACCAGAGCTCCTAACACTAGCTAAATAATGTTATTTTTCAATACAAGATCACTTTAATCCATTCACATTGACCTTAAAAAAATGAGGATTTTCCTACTAAATATAGGTTTTCCCCACTATCCAAAAGCAAAACATTCCAAATGAAAGCTTTTATAAGCTGAAATGGCATAAAACAATTATCATAAATTTGTATTAGAAATTTTTTTGAGCATTTCCAGACCCAAAAAATAATCTACCAAATCATATCAAGTAACACAATAAAACCTAAAATAACACTAACGTAGTAGTGTGTTCACACTGTTCAAAGCTATGGTGGCTTGATGCTGAGTGTAGTTTTTGAGGAAGAAGCTAGGAGACACCACTCTCACTGCTCAGGGTGCGCACTGCCTCTTCAACAGCTTGCTGCAAAACAAACACTGAATGCTGGTTTTGTTTTTCACCTTTTTTGCGAAAGTGAAAATCCTCTTCCAATTTTTTGGGGTTAGCGAAACAGATACTAATGTAGGTCTTTTGTAAAAGTGAAGTGGCATAAAGTGAACCTTTGAAAACCAGGGGATAATTGTAATTGCTTATTACAAAATTCAATTATTGGCATTTTATTTTTCCTCACTATTAAAAGCCATAACTAAAATTCCACAGTTTGAAAAGTGTTTTTTGCGTTCAAAAACTTCTAATTCACATTTTATTGATCCAATAAAAATGGATACCACACTTAGGTCTTTGTTTTAAAGAATAAGGCATTAGGCTATTTCATCTTTAATGTATATTCCATTATAAGGAATTCTAATAAATAAATAAGTAGATCTAGAACCATCCAGAACACTTCTTAAATTTATCAAAACTGAGTTTTCCAGCTTTCGAGCTTGGAGCTAGCATGCTGTGATATGGCATCAAGATCAGGATCATCAGTAGATATGGGACATATTATGGTACCTCTCTCAGGAAAATAGTGAAAGAAAACTGAAATCAGCAAACATGCCAAGTACATTTGCTCCTTCTGTGGCAAAACCAAAATGAAGAGATGAGGTGTGGGGATCTGGCAGTCAGGTATCTGAACGAAAACAGCAGTTGGTGGTGTGTGGACCTATACCTACATCTCTGTGGTCACAGTAACAATGGCCATCAGAAGACTGAAGGAACTAAAAAACCAGCTGGAAATATCTCTAGCCTGAATTAAATGGGGGAATTTAGGTAACAAAGGGGAAAAAATTTTCCAAATGGTATCCTGATTGATTTCATAATACCATATTCATAACCACCTCAATTTTTAAAGCTATCATTTTGGTGATGCTAAAAAAGAAACATTTCTGATTATTCTTCAAGCTGCAAATAATCAAGTAAACATGGTTAAAATTCTATACCACTAACTCATCTGTACTTCAACCTTAAAACTAACAAAAAAATTTTAATTATCAACAGGGAAATAAGGAACTGGTAGACTATCAGAACCCACCACTATTCTTTCAGATTCACTTAGTTTTTCCTATGGAAAAATGATCAGCCTCAACTGGTCACACTTTCTAGTCTGTGACCCACTGAGCTGTGCCTGTGAGGCAGTAGTATGAGCAAGGCTACTCCGAGGAAGAACATGCACAGAGTGCAATCTACACGGGGTCCAGTGCTGCCCCAAGGAACTCAATGCGCCATCTATTTCCCAATCTCTACTCTTCTCCCAAGTTCCTAAAGTTGTAAGATGAATACTCCCATTCCTGCCATCACCTTTATCAAGTACTTAGTACTTGAAGATCAGGAGACCTTCATCCCAATCTTCTCTTCAACTTCCCCTAAAAACTAAATCACCCTAAAACAAAATTAAGATCATTAAACTTTTCCCAGAAGCTTTTAGTAATCCCTGACTAACCCAAAGTATGTTGAGGGTTATTTGTATACTGAACAAATAATCAAGAGACTATTTGAAGAACACGGCATCAGGAATGGAGGAAGACTCACTAACCACTTGCCATAAGCGGATGACACAACCTTGCTTGCTGAAAGTGAAGACTTGAAGCATTTACTGATGAACATCAAAGACTACAGCCGTTAGTATGGATTATACCTCAACATAAAACAAACCCTCACAGCTGGGCCAATCAGCAATCATGACAAATGGAGAAAAGATTGAAGTTGTCAAGGATTTCATTGTTTTGGGATCCACAATCAATATCCATGGAAGGAACAGTCAAGAAATCAAATGAGGTATTGCATTGGGTAAATCTGTTGCAAATGACCTCTTTATAAAGTGTTAAAGATCAAAGATGTCACTATGAAGACTAATATGCCATGGCTGTCTATAGTCATCTGCATGTGAAAGCTGGACAGCAAATAAGGAAGACCACAGAAGAACTGATGCATTTGAATTGTGGTTTGGTGAAAAACATTAAATATACCAGACTGCCTGAAGAATGAGGATCTCTGTCTTAGAAGAAGTACAGCAGGAATGCTTCTTAGAAGTGAGAATGGCCAGACCTCGTCTCTTGTATTTTCATGATGTTATCAAAGGGATCAGTCCCTGGAGAAAGATATCATGCATGGTAAAGTAGAGGGTGAGCAAAAAAGGGGAAGACCTTCAATGAAATGGACTGATACAGTGGCTGCATGCAATGATGGGCTCAAGAATGGCAATGACTATGAGGATGGTACAGGGCTGGGCAACGTTTGATTGTGTTGTACAAAGGGTTGCTATTGAGTTAGAACTGACTTGACAGCTACTACTAACCAGGAACCCCAAAGCATTATTTCCTTAGCTTGACATTCATGGCTGTCTACAGTACAGTTCTGTTTTTTTAGCCAGCTTCTCCCTCATAATATCCCTTACCAGTTAAATCAATTACTGTCAAGTTGATTCTGACTCAGTGACCCCATGCATGCAAATCAGAACTGCTCCATAGGGTTTTCAAGGCTGTGACCTTTCAGAAATTAATTGCCAGGTCTTTTTTCCAATACGTCTCTGGATAGGTTCAAAACACCAACCTTTTGGTTAGTAGTTGAGTGCTTATCCATATAAACCAAGAAACTCCTAGTACTCCTAACATGTCTGCAAAACTGGGTACTACCCCCACTACTGATAATACCTACCTAGCACTTACTGTGTGCATGGAATCGATCAGGCTAAGGACTGTATGTATGAGTAATTCATTTAACCTTCATATCAACCCTTTATAGTAGTATTTTATGCTCTATTTTACAGATGAAGCAGAGGTTCAATAACTTGTCTGAGGTCACACAGCTAAATAAGGCATGGCAAAAGACACAAACCAAGACAGCATGGCTCCAGAGTTTCCTTTGGATCACTGAAAAAACTAATTCTCAGACCACAGTAAGATGCTGATCATCTTTATGGGTCCTCATTTCTCAAGTGAGGTTACTCAAACACAAGGCACTAAAACTAGTACTGTATTAATTCTCAAGTTACTGGGCTAAAATATTAACTAGTTTATCAGCAGGTACTCAATAGTTTCATGTCCATGTGGACAAAAAGAAGAAAGATAAACAACTCCATGAATATTTTACCAAATAAAATATTCCAGAACAGATTTTCTTCTGAACGAGAAAAAGCTTATTTAGGTTTTTCCCAACCTATTCCTGTTGCTAGACTTACCTACAATAACAGATCAAGAGGTTGAAAATGCTTACAAAATATGTTCATACCTCCCAAATATGTTAGCTGGCAATAATTATACTTACCTACAATAACAGATCAAGAGATTGAAAATGCTTACAAGATATGTTCATACCTCCCAAATATGTTAGCTGGCAATATAATTATGCCATTGTTAAAAAAGTAACATATTCCTTATACTATTTGACAGATTTTGACTATGTCTAAGTATTAACAGCTCATCAGTAAGTTTCTCCACAAATGTTTAATGTCTGACTAGTAACCATAATAAAAACATGGAAGGAAGCTACAATAATAACCACTCAACTTGGTATTCACTTTTAGTTTTACAACTGCATGTTTGACACATTCATCTGTTTAAAATAAATTTCAATAAACAATATAACTAATGTTTGAGTCCTTGCTATGTGACTGTTGCTAAGAGTTTTATATAAATTACAGCATTTAATATCAATAACTGTCCTTCTGATATAAAATGATACAATTTTTTTTTTTTCTATTCACACAGAAGGAAACTGAGGTTTACTAGAGTGAAATAATTTGGTCAGTGCCTACAACCAACGACAGAGCCATGGTAGCACAGTGCCTAAGGCACCTGACTGCTAACCAGAAGACTGGTGGTTCAAACCCACCAGCCACTCCTCGGAAGGAAGGTTGGGCAATCTACTTCCGTAGTGATACTGCCTCAGGAACCCAAGGAGGGGTCGTCAAGAGTCAGGTCCGACTCGACAGCATGTAACAGCAACAACAACAGATGCTAAAAACAAATGGTAAAGAGATGCCACGTCAAGTTCATGTGTTTTATTAGAACTTTACAAAAATTCTAAGTGCTGACTGTAACAAACTATATAATATTTCTAATAAGTAAAGCTCCAAAATATGCATGGTAAAAGAGATGCAAAGGATTAACATGAATACTTCCATTACCATATTCCTGTGCCATGTATATTTAACGTGACACTGCCCAATTTCCCTTTCTGGGAAGTAGCAAACTTGTCTACTTTTGTCTGAAAACATATTACCTACTGAGGTTCTCCAAAAGCTATTCTAATTTATCACTATAACATCTCATGAAAGCAAGCAAATAAAACCAGTGCATGGCTACACAGGAACTGGGAGACATTTAATTAGAATCATAAAAGATGGAAATCCAGAAATTTATAATCCATTTCTTTCTAGTTTCTATTGTATCTGTGTCTCTTAACTGCTTTTTGAAAATATGAAATACATAACTTAAAGCTTCAAAAACTTAAGTGACTTACCATAAAGTTAGTAATTTGGGGAAAAGATCCTCAAATACACTTTTTGAAAAGTGTCAAAAGGTTAATATTTGAATGTTGTTGTTGTTGTTGTTATGTGCCGTCGAGTCAGACCTGACTCATAGCGACCCCTCCTTGGGTTTCCGAGGCAGTATCACAACGGAAGTAGATTGCCCCATCTTCCTTCCGAGGAGTGGCTGGTGGGTTTGAACCGCCAGCCTTCTGGTTAGCACTCAAGTGCCTTAGGCACTATGCTACCAGAGCTCCTAATATTTGAATTAGTTCATGAAATTTTAAGTTCCCTTAACCACAAAAGTTGACTGCTAAAAATATCCAAATAGATTGCAATTTTCACTAATAAGTGATTCTTCCTCTGGATTAAACCATTTAAAAATAAGTATTACCAAGGAAAATATACCTGTGAATTCAGCCCTGGATGGCATTTTGTAAAATTATGTCTTTGATAGGAAGAATTTTATCTGATGAACTACATAAGCACTGTGGGAAAGCAAAGATTGATTATAATACCTGTATATTAAACTACCATTTGTAGCTGGTTATAGAACTAATGTGACTAATTTAGCAGTTACAGTCTCAATAACTCTATTTTCCTGAGAACACGTATATACATTGAACGTAGATTTTGAATGAACAAATGAACATTTCATTATGAAAACTGAAAATAAAACTATATTAGGTTACCTCCAAACAATGTACATTTTACTGTTTTAATATTTCATTTTACTGAAATGCTCCCTCATCCCTAAACTTCCTCATTAAGCTTACTGTTGTTAGATGCCATGGAGTTGGCTCTGACTCATAGCAACCCAATGTACAACAGAACAAAATATCGCCCAGTCATGGACCATCTTCACAATCCCTGCTGTACCTAAGCCCATTGCTGCAGCCACTGTGTCAACCCACTTCAATAAGGGTCTTCCTTTTTGCTAACCCTCCACTTTACCAAGCATGGTACCTTTCTCCAGGGAATGGTCCCTTCTGACAACATGACCAAAATAGGTGAGATGAAGTCTGGCCATTCTCACTTCCAAGGAGCATTGTGGCTGTACTTCTTCTAGGACAGATTTGTTTGTTCTCCTGGCAGTCCGTGGTATTTCCAGTATTCTTCATCAACACCATAATTCAAAGGCATCAACTCTTCTTCAGCCTTCCTTATTCTTTGTCCAGTTTTCACATATGTATGAGGCTACTGGAGCTCTGGTGGTGTAGTACCTGAGGGATTTGACTGCTAACCAGAAGGCTGGTGGTTCAAACCCACCAGCCACTTCTTGGAAGGAAGACTGGGCAATCTTACTTCTGTAGACATACCACCTTGAAAACCCAAGGAGGGGTCGCTATGAGTTGAACTGACGCAATGGCACCGAGTTTGGTTTTTTTTCTTTCCCAATGAGGCTACTGAAAATACTATGGCCTGGGTTAGGTGCACTTTAGTCTTCAAAGAGACATTTTTGCTCTTTAACACTTTAAAGAGGTCTTTTGTAGCAGATTTGCCCAGTGAAATATGATGTCTGATTGCTTGACTGCTGCTTCCATTGGTGCTGATTGTGGAACCAAGTAATATGAAGTCTTTGACAACTCCGATCTTTTCTCCATTTAACACAATGCTGCTTACTGGTCTAGTGAGGACTTTTGTTTTCCTTAGGTAGAGGTATAACCCATACCACAAGACTGGAGTCATCAGTAAGTGCTTCCAGTCATCTTCACTTTCAGCAAGCAAGGCTGTGTCATCTGCATAATGCAGGTTAGAGTCTTCCTCCAATTCTGATGCCAGGTTCTTCTTCATGCAGTACAGCTTCTCAGATTATGTGCTCAGCATACAGAATGAATGAGTATGGTGAAAGGATACAACCCTAATCACATCCCTTCTGGTATTAAACCATGCAGTATCCACTTGTTCTGTTTGAACAACAGCCTCTGGGTCTATGTACAGGTTCCTAATGAGCATAATTAAGTGTTTTGGAATTCCCGTTTTTTGTAATGTTATCCACAATTTGTTACGATCCACACAGTCACATACCTTTGTATAGTCAACAAACCACAAGTAAACATCTTTCTGATATTCTTTACTTTCAGCCAAGATACATCTCACATCAGCAATGACATCCCTCATTCCACATCCTCTTCTGAATCCAGCTTGAATTTCTGGAAGTTCCCTGTTAATATACCACTGCAATCATTTTTTATTTATCTTCAGCAAAATTTTACCTGCATATGATATTGTTTGATAATTTCCACATTCTGTGGGATCACTTTTCTTTGGAATGGGTACAATTATGGATCTCTTCCAGTCAGTTGGCCAGGTAGCGTCTTCCAAATTTCCTGACAAAGACGAGTAAGTGGCTCCAGTGCAGCATCCATTTGTTGAAGCATCTCAATGGGTGTTCTGTCAATCCCATGAGCCTTGTTTTTTGCCAATTCCTTCAGAGAAGCTTCAACTTCTTCCTTCCAATACTATGGGTTCCTCATCATATGCCACACACTGAAATAGATGAACATCGACCAACTCTTTTTTGTACAATGACTCTGTGTATTCCTTCCATCTTCTTCTGATGCTTCCTGCATTGTTCACAATTTTGCCCATAGAATCTCTCAATATTGCAACTTGAGGCTTGATACTTTTCCTCAGTTCTTTCAGCTTGAGAAACACCAAGAATGTTCTCACTTTTGGTTTTCTAACTCCAGGTCTTTGCACATTTCATTATAATAATTTACTCTGTCTTCTCAAGCTGTTGTTTGAAATCTTCTGTTCATCTCATTTAGCTTGTCATTTCTTGTATTTGCTTTAGCTACTCTCCATTCAAAGGCAAGTTTCAGAATCTCTTCTAACATCCCTTTTGGTCTTTTCTTCCTTCCCTGTCGTTTGAATGACCTTTTGTTTTCATTCATGTATGATGTTCTTGATGTCATACCACAATTCTGGTTTTTGGTCAATGGTGTTCAATGTATCAAATCTATTCTTCAGATAGTCTCTAAATCTGTGGGACAGAACCAAGGTCATATTTATTTTTGGCACTCGTGGACTTGTTTTAATTGTCTTTAACTTCAAGTCGAATTTGCATATGAGCAATTGATGGTGTATTCCAGTCAGCTCCTGGCCTTGTTTTGGCTGAAGATATTGAGCCTCTCCATCTGCTCTTTCCACCGATATAATCGATCTGACTCTTGTGTGTTCCATCTGGTAAGGTCTCTGTATATAGCTGCCATTTATGTGTGGAAAAAAGATATTTGCAGTGAGTAAGTCATTGGTCTTGCAAAATCCTATCATGCAATCTCTGGCATCATTTCTACCACCAAGGCCCTATTTTCCTACTACTGGCCCTTCTTCTTTATTTTCAACTTTCACATTCCAATCACCAGTAATAATCAATGCATCCTGATTGCATGTTGGGTCAATTTCATACTGCAGAAGTTGGTAAAAATCTTCAATTTCCTTATTTTTGGCTTTCATGGGTGGTACATAAATTTGAATAGTTTTAACTAATCTTCCTTTTAGGCATATATGATTTTTATCCTATCACTGACAGCACTGTACTTCAGGACAGATCTTGAAACACTCTTTGTGACAATGAATGCCATGCCATTCCTCTCCAATTTGTCATTCCTGGCATAGATCATATGATGGTCTGATTCAAAATGGCCACCACCAGTCTATTTCAGCTCACTAATGCCTAGGATACTGATGCTTATTTTTGGTGACTTGCAATTTCCCAAGTTCATACTTCATACATTCCATGTATAACAGAGGAGCAGTCAGCTGCAGGGATCCAGGTGAGGAGAGGGATCTCAGGCACACCCAAAGCAGCAGGATGGGAGAGTGGGAGAAAGAGGATTAAAAGCCAGGAACCCAGACAGAGGAGCA
>NW_006921743.1:784180-785279 GCF_000298275.1 Orycteropus afer afer
CTATATGAATAGTCCGGTTAAGGTTAGAAGATTCTCAAAATAGGACTGGAAAAGAGCTGCATCATCTGAGTAAACCCAGCCTTACTCCTACAGATAAGGTAAAGCTTTCAAGACCTCCATTTGCTAATGTGGCACCACTCAAATTGAAGAGAAACAGCTGCAGACATCCATTAATCATTGGAACATGGAATGTATAAAGTATGAATCCAGGAAAACTGGAAGTTGTCAAAAATGAAATGGAATGCATAAAGACTGATATCCTTGGCATTAGTGAGCTGAAAGGGACTGGTTTTGCCATTCTGAATCAGACAACCATGTGATTTACTATGCTGGGAATGACAGTTTGAAGAGGAATGGCATGGCATTCATCATCACAAAGGATGTTTCAAGGTCTGTCCTGAAGTACAATGCTGTCAGTGATAGGATAAGATCTATATGTCTACAAGTAATATAGAAATATGACTATTATTCAAATTTATGCACCAACCACCAAAGCCAAAGATGAGGAAATTGAAGAATTTTTTTATCAACTTCTGCAGTCTGAAATTGACCGAACATGCAGTCAGTACGTGTTAATTATCACTGGTGACTGGAATGTAAAAGTTGGAAACAAAGAAGAATCACTGGTGGTTGGAAAATGTGGCTTTGGCGACAGAAATAATGCTGGAACTCACATGGTAGAATTTTGCAAGACCAACAACTTGTTCATTGAAAACACCTTTTTTCAACAAGACAAACGGTGGCTCTACACGTGGACTTCACCAGATGGAACAGCTTAGTATCTTCAGCCAAAACCAGGCCAGGAGCTGACTGTAGAATAGACCATCAACTGCTCATATGCAAGTTGAACTTGAAGTTAAAGACAATAAAAACAAGTTCAAGAGAGCCAAAATATGATCTTGAATATATCCCTCCTGAATTTAGAGATAATCTAAAGAATAGATTTGATGCATTGAACACCAATGACCAAAAACCAGAAGAATTGTGGGAGGGTATCAAGGACATTATCCAGGAAGAAAGCAAGAGATCACTAAAAAGACGAGAAAAGAAGAGAAGACCAAAATGGATGACAGAAGAGACTCTGAAACTTGCCCTTGAG
>NW_006921743.1:787107-799559 GCF_000298275.1 Orycteropus afer afer
GACGGCACCTAACAACAACAACACATTCCATGTTCCGATCATTAATAAATGTCTGCAGCTGTTTCTTCCCATTTGAGTTGTGCCCTATCAGCAAATTAAGGTCCCAAAAGATTGATTCCATCCAGATCATGAAGGTTGAGTCTACGCTGAGGTGGTAGCTCTTCCCTAGTCATATTTTAAGTGCCTTCCGACATGAGGGGCTCATCATCTTTCACTGTATCAGACAATGTTTCAGGGTTATTCATAAAGTTTTCCAGTATTGTAACAGACAATGTTTCACTGTTACGTAAGGGTTTCACAGGCCAATTCTTTGATAAATGGATGGCTCCTTCCTTCTTCCAAGTCTGTCTTAGTCTAGAAGCTTCACCAAAACTGTGACCATGGGTGACCCTGCTGGTATTTGAAATACTGATGACAGAGCCTCCAGCCTCACAGCAACACACAAGCCATCACAGCACTATAAACTGACAGACAAGTGGTGGAGGATGAAGAATATGAACTATTATGACAACTGACTGAGTTATCCCATAAAACTAAGCCTTCAAACCCAAAAAAAATGATTTCGCAAAGGGTTTGATCCTGTCTGAGGAATATCTAAGGAACTTTGGTGGCATAGTGCCTAAGGCATTTGACTGCTAATCAGAATGGTGGCAGTTCAAACCCACCAGCCACTCCATGGAAGGAAGACTGGGCAATCTATTTCAATGATTTACTGCCTATGAAACCCAAAGGGTGGGGTCACCGAATCAAAATCGACTCGATGGCAGTGAGTTTGGTTTTTCGGTTTTGGAGGAGTATCTAAATTTGTGTCATTGTGGAAATTAAGGTTGTGCATCAACTTGGCTGGGCCATGGTTCTGAGTGGCTTGACAGCTGGATGCAGTTATTCCCAATAATGAAATTGGATGTGGTGTAAGCAATTCCTTGGTAGAACCTTCTGTGAGCAGTTAATTAATTGCCTTTGGGTGTGGCTTGAGTCGATGATATATAGAGATTTTGAGAAAGGTCTCTTAGCTTTTAGGCACATTTTGGATCCTGCATTTGGCGGAATCTTCATTTTCAGTTCTTGGACTTGAACCAGAGGCTTACCATGTTGCCTGCTTTATCTTGGGAAATGTGCCATTTTACCTGCTGATCTTTGGGTTCATGAGTCTCAGCAGCCAGGAGGTGATGTGAATTAGGAGAATCCTCCACTTCTAATGGGCTGGAACAAGAGGCAGAGGTGAAGCCCAAGGTCAAGGGACCTTCACCCAGCCCCTAGAGCCAGCACTCTGAATTGAGACTTCTAGCCTACTGAACTTACACACACCCACACAGTCCTGTTTGTTAAACCCATGTGCCTGTGGTGGTATCTGTTTTACCAGCACTAGAGAACTAACAGTTATCAATGAATATTTGTACCTGCCAATATGTAAGAACTCTAGTGGCGTGGTTGTTAGCACATTTAGCTGCTAACCCAAAGGCTGGCAATTTGAACCCACCAGCTGCCCTGTAGGGGAAAAGATGAGGTAGTCTGCTTCCATACAGATTTAGAGCTATGGGAAGTATATGGGGCAGTTCTACTCTGGCCTATAGGTCACTATGAGTCATAATTTAGTTGATGGCAGTGGGTTTTTGGTTTTATACATATGTGTATTTACACATACATGTAGAAACTTTGATCTGTTCTCTCGTATGTGTACACCTGTATCTGCCTGTATATATATGCATTTTTTTAACCTTTGTCCTTAGACTTTTCCAGGAGAAATGCTATTACTATAGAACTTAGTTGATGTTGATGGTAAAGACTACTAATGTCATTTAACATGCTTCCTCAATAATTTTCAGCAGAAAATGGCTTTGTTTCTACTTATTATGAAAACCTAAAATATACAGACGGACAATAATGTTGTTGTTGTTAGGTGCTGTCGAGTCATCTCCAACTCATAGCGACCTTATGTACAGCAGAAAAAAACACCGCCTGGTCCTGAGCCAGCTCCATGAGTCTTCCTATACTTGAGACCACTGCTGCTGCCACCGCATCAATCCACCTCGTTGAGGGCCTTTCCCTCTTTCGTCAACCCTCCACCTTACCAAGCACGACATACTTCTCCAGGGGACCGTCCCTTCTGACAACATGACCAAAGTATGTGAGATGAAGTCTGGCCATTCTTGCCTCCAAGAAGCATCCTGGCTGCACTTCCTCCAGGACAGACCTGTTAGTTCTTTTAGCAGTCCACGATACTTTCAGCATTCTTTGCCAACGCCACAGCTCAAAAGCATCAATTCTTCTTCTGTCTTCCTTATTCACTGTCCATCTCTCACATGCATATGAGGTGACTGAAAATACCATGGCTTGTGTCAGGTGCACCCTAGGCATCAAGGAGACATCTCTGCTCTTCAGCCCTTGAAAGAGGTCCTTTGCAACTGATTTACCCAGTGGTATACGTCGTCGGAACAGCTCTGGTAGCATAGTGCCTAAGACACTTGACTGCTAACCAGAAGGCTGGAGGTTCAAACCCACTGGCCACTCCTCAGGAAGGAAGATGGAGCAATCTACTTCCATAGTGATATTGCCTTGGAAACCCAAGGAGGGGTCACTATGAGTCAGGTCTGGCTCGACGGCATATAACAACAACAACAACAACATACGTCATTGGATGTCCTGACTGCTGCTTCCATTGGCATCAATTGTAGAACCAAGCAATGTGAAGTCTTTGACAATTTCCATCTTTTCTCCATTTATTGTGATGGTGCTTATAGGTCCCATTATGAGGATTTTTGTTTTCTTTATATTGAGATGTAATCTATACTGCAGACTGTATTCTTCAATCTTCTTCAGTAAGTACTTCAAGTCATCCTCACTTTCCGTAAGCAATGTTGTATTGTCACCATATCGCAGGTTGTTAATGATTCTTCCTCCAATTCTGATGTCACGTTCTTTTTCACAGAGTCCAGCTTCTTGGGTCATATGCTCAGAATACAGATTGAATAAATATGGTGAAGGGATACAACCCTGACACACTCCCTTCCTGATTTTAAACCATGCAGTGCTCCCTTTTTCTGTTCGAATGACAGCCTCCTGGTCTATGTACAGATTCCTCATGAGTACAATTAGGTGTTTCAGAATTCCCATTCTTCTCAATGTTATCCACAATTTGTTATGATCCACACAAATGCTTTTACATAGTCAATAAAACACAAGTAAACATCTTTCTGGTATTCTTTGCTTTGAGCCAAGATCCATCTGACATCAGCAATAATATCCCTCATTCCACATCCTCTTCTGAATCCAGCTTGTATTTTTGGAAGTTCTCTGTCAATATACCGCTGGAACCGTGTTTGAATTATCTTCAGTAAGATTTTACTTGCATGTGATATTGATGATATTGTTCAATAACTTCCACATTCTGTGGGATCACCTTACTTTGGAATGGATACAAATATGGATCTCTTTAGTCAGTTGGCCACGTAGCTGTCTTCCAAATCTCTTGGCATAACCGAGTGAGTACCTTCAGCGGGGCATCCATTTGTTGAAACATCTCAATGTTTCTGTCAATTCCTGGAGCCTTGTTCTTCACCAATTCTTTCAGTGCAGCTTCGACTTCTTCCTTCAGTACCACTGGTTCTTGAACATATGCCACCTCCTGAAATGGATGAAGATCGACCAGTTCTTTTTGGTACAGTGACTCTGTGTGTTCCTTCCATCTTCTTTTGATGCTTCCTGCATCATTCAATATTTTGTCCAAACAATATTTCAATATTGCAACTTGAGGCTTAATTTTTTTCCTCATTACTTTCAGCTTGAGAAATGCCAAGTGTGTCCTTTCCTTTTGGTTTTCTATCTCCAGGTCTTTGCACATTTCATTATAGTAATTGGCTTTGTCTGCTCAAGCTGCTCTTTGAAATCTTCTGTTCAGCTCTTTTATCTTGTCATTTCTTCCATTTGCTTTAGCTACTCTTCACTCAAGGGCAAGTTTCAGAGTCTCTTCTGACATCCATTTTGGTCTTTTCTTTCTTTCTCATCTTTTTAATGACCTCTCGCTTTCTTCATGGATGATGCTCTTGATGTCATCCCACAATTCTTCTGGTTTTCGGTCATTAATGTTCAATGCATCAAATCTATTCTTTAGATGATCTCTAAATTCAGAAGGGATATATTCAAGGTCATATTTTGGCTCTTGTGTACTTCACGTTGAACTTGCATATGAGCAGTTGATGGTCTGTTCCACAGTCAGCTCCTAGACTTGTTCTGGCTGAAGATATTGAGCTTTTCCATTTCCTTTTGCCATAGATGTAGTCATTCTGACTACTGTGTACCCCATCTGGTGAAGTCCATGTGTAGAGCCACTATTTGTGTTGTTGATAAAAGGTATTTGCAATGAATAAGTCATTGGTCTTGCAAAATTCTATCATGTCATCTCCAGCGTTATTTCTGTCATCAAGGCCAAATTTTCCAACTACTGGTGATTCTTCTTTGTTTCCAACTTTTGCATTCCAGTCACCAGTGATAATTAACACATCCTGATTGCATGTTCAGTCAATTTCAAACTGCAGAAGCTAATAAAAATCTTCAATTTCCTCATCTGTGGCTTTGGTGGTTGGGGCATAAATTTGAATAATAGTCATATTAACGGATCTTCCTTGTAGGCATATGGATATTATCCTATCACTGATAGCACTGTACTTCAGGACAGATCTTGAAACATCCTTTGTGATGATGAATGCCACGCCATTCCTCTTCAAACTGTCATTCCCGGCATAGTAGATCATATGGTTGTCTGATTCAAAATGCCCAAAACCCGTTCATTTCAGCTCACTAATGCCTAGGATATCAGTTCTTTATGCTTTCCATTTCATTTTTGACAGCTTCCAATTTTCCTAGATTCATACTTTGTACATTCCATGTTCCAATGATTAATGGTTGTTTGCAGCTGTTTCTCAATTGAGTTGTGCCACATCAGCACATGGAGTTCCTAAAAGACTTACTTTATGCATATCATTAAGGTTGGTTCTACTCTGATAAGGCAGCTCTTTCCCGCTCCTATTCTGAGTGACTTCCGACCCAAGGGGCTTGTCTTCCATCACTGTGTCGGACAATGTTTCCAAGCTATTCGTAAAGTTGCCAGTATTGTATTAGACAGTGTTTCTCTGCTATTTATAAGGTTTTCCCTGGCCAATTTTTGAAAAGTGGATGGCCTCCTCCTTCTTCCTAGTCTGTCTCAATCTGTAAGCTGTGTTGAAACCTGTGCAGCATGTTCAACTCTGCTGGTGTCTGAAACACCAGTGGCACAGCCTCAAGCCTCACAGTAATGTACAAGCCCCACAGGACGACAAACTGACAGACAAGTTTGTTTCCCTTACCTCTTGGAAACATCTACGCCCTGCTCTTACCTAGTTCCTACCTGGAACCTGCTACTTTGTGGTCCCTGGCCACCCCTTCCCTTTCCTGGCTCTAAGGGGCTAGGGCCTGCCTTGCCTCCCACCCCCTTAGCTGGATATTCTGTCACTCCTGAGGTCCCCAGCCACTCCTGCTCCCTCTCTTTCCTGGCCCTAGGGGGCTTGGGACCTAGCCTTGCCTCCTGCCCTTTTACCTGGATATCCTGCCGCTCCTGAGGTCCCCTGCCACTCCAGACAATAATACAACAGTAAAATTAAGCCCTAAAGGCCTGTCATGGATTGAGTTGTGTCCTCCCAAAATATGTGTCAACTTAGCTTGTCTATGATGCAGTGGTTTGGCAGTTATGTAATGACGCAATCTGACAGTTATAGCAGTGATACAATCATTCCCATGATGTAATCTGACGTGATCAGCCAATCACTTGTAAAGGGATTAGTGGGGAATGCGAAACACTTACTTAGATCACAGCTCTGATTCAATAAATGTAAGGGGAGTTTCCTTGGGGTGCGAGCGACTCCATCACTTTCATCTTACAAGAGATAAAAGGAGACACAAAAGAGCAAAGAAGCAGAGGACCTCTGTACCACCAAGAAAGAAGAGCCAGGAACAGAGTACATTGTCTGGACCTGTACTGAGAACCTCCTAGACCCAGGAGCAGACTGATGGCAAGACACATGGCAATCTCCAAGGGATACTGGGCCCAGAAATATTGAAAGGAAACAAGGACCTTCCCCTAAAACTAACAGAGAAAGTCTTCCCGTCCCCTAGAGCTAGCACCATGTGTTTGTACTTCTAGCCTCCTAAACTTTGAGAGAATAAATTTATTTGTTTAAGCCATCCATTTGTGGTATTTCTGTTATAGAAGCACGAAATAAGTAAGACACAGCCCACTGTACCATTTTGATCAGCACATGACCAAACTTACCTATCTATACTCCCACCTACTTCCCTCATTTCTACCTTATGTCTAATGACTTTTCATTCTTTGTAAAACTGGCATAATTCCAGTTCTGTAAAATTCAAAATAAGTTTTATCAAAATTAGTTTTAATCTAGGAAGCCAACTAAGTTTTGATGAAGGTGAGAAAGCATTTTAATAGAGGAATGATAGGCCTTTCAACAAATGATGCTGCAGCCACTGGACATCCACAGATTATTAAAAAAAAAGCCTGTACATGGTGTCAGTCAGCACCTTGGAGACCACCGTGAATCACATGGGGACACAATTAACATGCAGATTCTAATCTGGCAGGTCTGTAATTTACTCCCATGTATGTCTGTGTTGCTGGCCACTGGACCACACTTTAAATAGAAAGATCTTAAATCTTCTTCACAAGCTCACTGCAGTGAACACAATGAAGATGCTTTCATGGAACATCTACCAAATGTGTAGCATACTTCTAGATTTGTGCTATTAAAAAGATCCAGATCAGCACAGGGGATATAAAGCTCAACTGGCAGAACATACTACACAAAACATTGCTCTACATCTTACTTTGGTGAGTAGCAACTGTAGTCTTAAAAGCTGTTATGCAGCCATCTAGATACAACAACTGGTCTCTCTTCAACCAGAGCAAAGAATAATGAAGAAAACCAAAGATGCATGGAAACAATTATTCCAAGGAACTAGTGGCCCATGTGAACCTCAGCCTGTATGACCATGAGACCAGAAGAACTAGATGGTACCTGGCTACCACTGTCAACCATTTGGAAAGGATCAGTGCAAGAGATCCTGGATAGACTGGGAGAAACAATGTGGAACAAAACTCAAAATCATAAAAAAGACCAGGTTTACTGGCCTGTCAGAGCCTGGTGAAACCCTCAAGACTGTGGCCCCTAGTTACCCTTCATCCCTGGAATAGAACTCACTCCTGTGACTTCCAGCCAAATAATAGACAGGCATATAGGTTGAACATTTATACTAGGTAGATACACTCCTTAGAACGATCAATCATGGTAGAACAGAAGAGGAGTATTTGCACAGGGAGATAGGCAGGGGGCAGGAATGCATAGTTAAGAAGGACACAGGGAAGAGGTAACTACAGGGAGGAAGTGGGAAGACAGCTCTTACACTGTGGGGATTGCAGTCAATGTCATGAAACACAATGTGTATGAACTTCTGTATGGAAAATGAATTTGCTCTGTGAACTTTCACCCAACTCACAATGAAAAAAAAAACAAAACAAAAAACCACCTTTTATTAAAAAAAAAAGACCCAGACTGGGAAATAAAGTACTTCTGTTTTTATTCCTACAAAATTATATTTTAATGTAGAAGCTTAGAATTTTATAAAGTAAATTGATATGTTAATAAATTTTTGGGGGGGCAAAAAAAAGAAAATGGACTTCATCAAAATTAAAAACTTTTTCTTTGTGCAAGACCCTGTGAAGAGGATGAAAAGATAAACGACAGGCAGAAAAAATACTTCCAAATCACCTACCCAATAAGCAGTAAAAAATAATCACAACCTAATTAGAAAACAGGCAAAACATTTGAAGATATGCTCGATCAAAGAGGCTAGAGATAGCAAAAAAAGCACATGAATGATACTCAACATCACTAGCCATTACAAACAAAGACAGAGGTATGTCTGGGCAAAATGGAATATACCCATGACCACGTATAAGCTTAACAGAAGATATTTCTACATAGTATTTATATGTGCTATAAGAATGTGCATATATATTATAAAGCTAATGGGGCAAAATGATAACTTCTTAGCTACACCCAAATACTCTGAGGGAATAAGTCACTAGGCCCATGTGAACCTCAGCCTACATGACCCTGAGATCAGAAGAACTAGATGTGCTTACCACCATAAACTACTAGGAAAGAGGTTGAAACAGGAGATTTTGGATTGAGTAGGAGAAAAAGGTGGAACAAAAGTCAAAATCATAAAAAAGACCAAGCTTACTGGTCTGATAGAGACTGGTGAAACCCTTGAGACTATGGTCCCTACTCACCCTTTGGGCCTGGAACTGAACTCAATCCCATGGCTGGCTTGCAGCCAAACAACAGCCAGGCATATAAGGTGAAAATTTATAACAGCAAGTGCACTCCTTAAAATGATCAATAGTGGGAGACCAGAAGAGCAGTACTTGCACAGGGAGACAGCTGAGAGGGCAGGAATGGATAGGAAAGAAGGACACAGGGAAAAGGTAACCATAGGGAGGAAGTGGGAAGAGAGGTATTACACTGTGGGGATTGTAGTCAATGTCACGAAACAAAATGTGTATGAACTGTTGAATGGAAAATGAATTTGTTCTGTAAACTTTCACCCAAATCACAATAAAAAATAAATTAAATAACCAAGCAAATCCACTGCCATCAAGTTAATTCTGACTCTCAGAGACCATGTAGGACAGAGTAGAACTGCCCCATAGGGTTTACCAGGTCGTAATCTAGATGGGAGCTCTGGTAGCATAATGGCTAAAGCACTTGACTGCTAACCAGAAGGCTGACGGTTCAAACCCACCAGCCACTCCTCGGAAGGAAGGTTGGGCAATCCTACTTCCGTAGTGATACTGCCTCGGAAACCCAAGGAGGGGTCGCTATGAGTCGGGGACGACTCGACGGCACATAACAACAACAACAACAATCTTAATGGAAGCAGAATGCCACATCTTTCTGCCATGGACTGGCTAGTGAGTATAAACCATCAACCTTTTGGTTAGCAGCCAAGCACTTAACCACTATGCCAGCAGGGCTCCTTTCCATTAACCATTAGGGGAATGCAAATTTTAAAATCACAATGAGATAACATTACACATTGATCAGAATGGCTAGAATAGTAAACAGTGACAACAACTGCTGGTGAGGACGTGGAGAAACTGGATCTGTCATACATTGCTAGTGCAATATGAGATAGTACCACCACTCTGGAAACAATTTGCCAGTTTCCTAAAAAACTATACATGCAACTCTATGTTAGGATCCAGCAACTGCACTTCTGGGCACTTGTTCTGGAGAAATGAAGACTTACATTTTCACAAATACTTGTATGCACATGTTTATAGCAGCTTTATTTATAACAGTGGTGAAAAAAGTCAATGCCAGAAGTTATATACTACATGATTCCCTTCATAAAAATTCTTGAAATGATGAAATTATAGAAACTGAGAACAAATTAGTGGTTGTCAGGGTTAAGGAGGAGGGAAAGGTAAAAGGAAAGTAGGTGTAGGAGTTCTTAAAGGGCAAGATGAGGGATCCTTGTGTGATGGAAATGTGCAGTTATCTTGAGTGTATCCATATCAATACCCTGGTTGTGACTACAGTTTTGCAAGATATTACCAATGAGGGAAACCAGGTAAAGGGTTCATGGGATCTCTATATGTTACTTCAAGGTGCTCTGGTGGTGTAGCGCCTAACGCATTTGACTAGCTACCAAAAGACTGGCAGTTCAAACCCACCAGCCACTCCGTGGAAGGAAGACTGGGCATTCTACTGCCATAAATATTTACTGCCTCAGAAACACAACAGGAGTTGCTGAGTCAGAATCAACCCAATGGCACTGCTTTTTTAATTAAACTTTCTTGTTTTGAGATAATTGTAGATTCACATATAGCTGTAAGAATTAACATGTAAACCAAAAAAACAAACGCACTTTATGGGAAATGTATTTTCACTGTTAATCATTAGTTAAATATATATATAAACAAAATTAGTACATATAAAGATTAAAGACTGTCAAGTGATTTACTTTATAATTTGTATAGAACTGACCACTTGAACATAAAAATTACACTAGGAAGAAATTGTTATTGTTGTTATGTGCCGTCAAGTCGGACCCAACTCATAGCGACCCCTCCTTGGGTTTCCGAGGCAGTATCACTACAGAAGTAGATTGCCCCATCTTCCTTCCGAGGAGTGGCTGATGGGTTTGAACTGCCAGCCATCTGGAACAAATAGGATTTGATATATCCCTATACAAAGCTTCCATATTTTCCTGAACGACCAAGGTTTTAAAGAACAAGGCTGTATTATGACTTACTACTTCATCCGCAAATCCACCAGCCAGGACAAGAGAGTAAGCCCCATCATTACTTCGACCATGAATTCCACCAACATGGGGCCTATGGACACCTGCTTCGCTCACCTAGAAAAGAAGCAAAAAGAGCTGCACAATACCACTGAATAAGAAAGTTACATTTAAAAGTAGAGTCATATACATTATTGGATACAAACAATCCCCAACCAAGCACTGAATCTCACCAGAGTTCCATCTTTTGCTCTCACTTACTTCTCCCAAAGTATATCTCATAGGGACTGTTATGGATCAAATCCTGTTCCCTTAAAATATAGGTTGTAAATCCTGATCACCACACCTGTGGTTATAATCCCATTTGGAATGTTTTTGTTATGGTAATGAAACCGTATCAGTCACTCTCTTTTTAAACGTAAAAGGAACAGATCAAACAAGGGAGCACCACTGAGGGAAGACAGATGCCACACCATGTGAAGATCACCAAGGAACAAAGGACCTTCCCCCACAGCAGACAGAGAGAGGAAGCTTCCTCTAGAGCTAGTGCCCTGAATTTGGACTTTTAGTCTCCTAAACTATGAGAAAATACATCTGTTTGTTAAAGCTACCTACATTTCTTTATAGCAGCATTAGATAACTAACATAGTTACTGAGCCAAAGGCTCTAAAACGGCTTGCGCTTAGACTTCTGAGTTCCAAAATAACAATGAAATGATCCTCATTTTATATCTACTGGTATTTCTGTTCAACACGGCTAAAAAAGAATTTATTGTCAGTGTTCTAGGTCTCTTCTCATTTTTTGTTTCCTGCCCAGTTGGCCAAGTCAGAAAAGCAGGAATCATTTTAGACTCTTTTTCTCCCAAACCCATTTAAGTCTTAAGTATTGTTGATTCCACCTCTTAAATCTCTCAAATCCATCATTTTCTACCTTCATTGCTATATTCTTAGTGTGAATTATGGGCACTTAACATAGACCCTTCTTAAATGCCTTCAGCTGCACCTTCAAATCCATTCTAAACTCACTGCCACAGAGTCGATTCGACTCACAACAACCCCTCCTTGGGTTTCTGAGGCAGTATCTCTACCACAGTAGAGATGTACTGAAGTTAACTGCCCAATCTTCCTTCTGAAGAGGCTGGTGGGTTTGAACCACCAGCCTTCTGGTTAGCAGTCAAATGCCTTAGGTACCAGGCCACCATAGCTCCACAAATCCATTCTACCCATCACAAACAGAACGATCCTTTTAAGAACATTCAGTTTTGGATTTTTAACTGCTTAAAATACAATGGTCCTAAAGTATCACGCCCAAACTAAGCATTACTCAATACTCTATCTCAATCTGGCTCCGATTTACTCTCCTGGCCTTATCTCCAGTCTCTCCTTTATGGAACCTTTATGTACTTGAGCCAAAAATGCTCAATGTTACACAAATATGCTATACCTTTTCTTACTTTACTCATACTACTCTGTTTGAATGGTCTACCGCATCCCCCGCCCCCAAAATTCAAGTATGCCTAACTGAAACAAATGTCACTTCTTTGTGTGATTCAAGCTCCATGAGAAAAGTTTTGCAGTTCAACTGCATGCCATACAATTATTCTTAGCACAGAAAAGGAAGCTGGAATCTAAGCTTGCACAGCGGGTTAGTGAAAGAGGATGCTTTAGAAGCCAATGAGAAGCCGATCAGTGCAACAGAACAGGGGAAAAAAGAAAAGTACTTCAGCAGAAAACAGAGCCATGGGAGACAGGGAAGAACAAAGGGCTGACTCAAGTTTATATAAGGAGTTGTCAGGCTAGTCCAAGTCCATGCAGCCCAGAGACTGCTCCTCTCCTACACCTGAAGGAGATTTGTCTTCTGGAAAGGCTTACATAACTAGAAACAGGGAAATAAGTAAAAGTCTCCATAGTGAACACTGAGGCTTCCCTTTCATTGTTGTTGTTTTTATGTGCCATCGAATGGGACCCAACTCATAGCGACCCTTCCTTGGGTTTCTAAGGCAGTATCACTACAGAAGTAGATTGCCCAACCTTCCTTCCAAGGAGTGGCTGGTGGGTTTGAACCACCAGCCTTCTGGTTAGCAGTCAAATACCTTA
>NW_006921743.1:799659-820449 GCF_000298275.1 Orycteropus afer afer
GTATCACTACAGAAGTAGATTGCCCAACCTTCCTTCCAAGGAGTGGCTGGTGGGTTTGAACCACCAGCCTTCTGGTTAGCAGTCAAGTTCCTTAGGTACTATGCTAGTTCCCCAAATACTGGCAGCCAGGCCCATATCCCTCACCAAGAGGCTAACAGATTACTTTCTCTGTGAGCAAAGCGCTCAGTCCTACAGATTATCTTCAGCTGAGGTTATCAATAAAAGACCTATCTCTTTCCTTATCATCCTAAAGTGCAGTCCACAAGTTCTGCCCACATAGCTGACCTAATCAGCATGTTAGTGCCTCACTCTTAAATATGGTAAGACAAGGAT
Organism: Orycteropus afer afer; assembly: GCF_000298275.1. Taxonomy (NCBI): domain Eukaryota; kingdom Metazoa; phylum Chordata; class Mammalia; order Tubulidentata; family Orycteropodidae; genus Orycteropus; species Orycteropus afer. The sequence goes on from NW_006921743.1 coordinate 799,993, forward strand.
AACAAGGTATTTGAGAAAAGCTTCTAAGATGAAAGGTGAGGCCAAAACAACTCAGAAGAATGCCTGAGGAAAGATAATATAGGAAAAGAAAACAAAGAAACAAAACATTAACATCTGTAGATTAAAAAAAAAAGATACCATATGCAAATAAGAGTAAGTGGCTATTAAAATAAATAGAACAGAGAAGTGCTCTTGGTAGTAGATATTATAATGCAGGATTAGCAGAAGGTTTGGGGATGAAGGACCTATTGCATATCCAATGAATGAATAGAGAAAGCCCTCAAGGGTCAACATTCTAGCTATCCTCTATCTTGTATCCCCCCCCCTCCAACACACACACACTAGATCATCAGGTGTTCTGGGTGGTACAGCAGTTAAAGCATTTGGCTGCTAACCAAAAGATTGGAGGCTTGAACCTACCAGCTGCTCTGCTCTGCATGAAAAGATGAAGCAGTCTATTTTCATAGATTTATAGCCTTGAAAATCCTTTTGGGCAATTCTACTCTGTTCTATAGGATCACCATGAGTTGGAATCAACTTGACGGTGGTGTGTTTGGTTTTTTGGTTTTACTAGATCATTTCCACCATACGAAGAGGCAGCATCATGTACCACCTTTAAAGAAAATCTCCCAACCATCCTATTCCTCTCCTTTCCTTTATATCAAAACCCAAGATTTGTCTGTAACTTTTATTTCCCAATCTTCTCCTTTCCTTAAATACAATCAGGCTTTTATTTCTACCCATACTAAAACTACTCTTGACAAAGTTATCAATGATCTCCATGTAGCTAAATCCAATGGTCCATTTCTACTGGTGTCTCACTTGATTCTTTAGCAGTACTAGACATCTCATCACTCCCTCTTTAATAAAAAATCCTTCATTTGGCTTTTTGGATACCACTCCTAGTTTTCTCCCTAACTCTTGCTAGCTGTTGTTCCACCACCACAATCATCTCCAACTGTAAACACTGAAGCGTCCCATGGCTCATGCCTCAGCCTATTCTGCTTATACTTACTCCATATTGTTGCTGCTGTTGTTAGGTGCCATCTAGTTGGTTCTAATTCATATTGACCCTATGTATAAAAGAATAAAACACTGCCCAGTCCTGTACCATTCTCTCAAGCATCACCATATGTGAGGCCATTGCAGCCACTGTGTCAATCCATATCATTGAGGGTCTTCCTCTTTTTTGCTTTACTTTACCAAGCATGATGTCCTTCTCCAGGAACTGGTTCTTCCCAATAATTTGTTCAAAGTATGTGAGAAAGTCTCATGATCCTTGCTTCTAAGGAGCATTCTGGCTGTATGTCTTCCAAGACAGATTTATTTGTTCCTCTGGTAGTCCATGGTATATTCAATATTCTCGGTCAATATCATATTTCAAAGGCATCAATTTTTTTTTTTTGATCTTCCTAACCGGCTTTTGCATGCATATGAAGTGACTGAAAATACCACAGCTTGGGTCAAACACATCTTGGTTCTCAAAGTGACATCACTGCTTTTAACACTTTGAAGAGGTCTTTTGCAGCATTGTCCAATGCAATATGTTGGTTAATTTTGTACTACTGCTTCCATGGACACTGACTGCAGATCCAAATAAAATGAAATCATTAACAACTTCAATTTTTCCTCCATTTATTATGATATTGCTTACTGGTCTAATTGTGAGGATTTTTGTTTTCTTTAAGTTAAAGTATAATCCATACTGAAGGCTTTATCTTTGATCTTCATTAGTAAGTGCTTCAAGTCATCTTCACTTTCAGCAAGCACCCTGTGTCACCTGCTTATCGAAAGTTAATGAGTCTTCCAATCATGATGCCATGTTCTTCATATAGTCTAGCTTTTCCGATTATTTGCTTAGTATACAGATTGAGTAAGTATGTTGAAAGAATATAGCCTTGATGCATACCCTTCTGGATTTTAAACCATGTAATATTCCCTTGTTCTGTTTGAATGACTACCTCTTGTTCTACACACAGGTTCCTCAGGAGCACAATTAAGTGCTCTGGAACTCCCACTCTTTGTAACATCATCCATAATTTGTTATGATCCACATAGTCAAATGCCTTTGCATAGTCAATAAAATTCAGGTAATAAATCTTTCTGGTATTCTCTGCTTTCAGCCAAGATCAATTTGACATCAGCAATGATATCCCTTGTTCCACATCCTTTTCTGAATCTGGCTTGAATTTCTAAAAGTTCCCTGTGGATATACTGCTGCAATTGTTTTTGAATTATCTTCAGCAAAATTTTACTTGGATGTGATATTAATGACAGTAATGGCATTTACTCCAAAGATGATTTTATCTGGTCTTATAGCTTTAGATATCAGGTCCACTGATACACTGACTACTCTAAATGAGCATTTCCTATTGGGCTCCTCTTCTGAATTCTATCTAGTCTCATTCATTCAGTCTACTCTTCATCGCCATTTGAATCTATTACTAGAATTTCAAATTGAACTCCTGACTCCTCTCCTCACCAACCTGACAAAAATAAATCTGTTCTTCTGAATCTTCTCCACTTCCCAAACAGCAACTCTATCCTTCTAGCGGCTCAAGTCAACAACTTTACAGTTAACGCAGACTTCTAATTCATATACGACACACATAGTCCATCAGGAGATCCTATAGGTTCTACTTGAGAATACTTTCAGAATCCATTTCGACCTTAACCCATTTACCACTACCACCTGTTCCAAGCCACCAGGACATCTTGCCTGGTTATTATGACAGTCTCCTAAGTGATTTTCCACTTCTGATCTTGCCCTTACCGTCCATTCTCACCAGAGCACCCAGAGTAATCCTCAAAACCCTCCACTGGCACTGCATCTCATACAAAATAAAAAACTTACTCTGTAAATTATACCTCAATAAACCTGACTTTAAAGACAAACTTACAATGAAAAGCTTTACAAAGTAGAACCAAAGTCCTTACAATGGCCTTCAAGACTCTACCCCCATCTGGCCTTCTGTTGCCTTTTGATACATCTCATTCACTCCATTTCAGCCACACTGGCGTTCTTGATGTTCTTTAAACATATATAGCATACTTCCAATTCAACCCAAGGTCTTTGTACAAACTATTTCTTCTTTCTACAACTTTATTTTCCAACAGTGTGGTGGTTCCTCAAAAAGTTAAACATACAATTACCATATGGCACAGCAATTTCACTCCTGGGTATATAACAAAAGCAGAACAGATGAATGGATAAATAAAATGTAATATGTGTGTGTATACACACACACACACACAGATTATCAGCCATGAAGAGACTGAAGTTCTGATACATGCTACAACACAGATGAACCCTGAAAATATTATAAGTGAAATAAGTCAGACATAAGAGGACAAATACTACAATCCCACTTTTACAAAATATCTAGAATAGGCAAATGTATAGCAACCAAAGTTTATTAATAGTTACCCAGGATAGGTCGGAAAGGGGAAGGAAGAACTTTTGCTTAGGAGGTTCTGAGTCTCTGTGTGGGATAATGAAAAACCTCTTGTTTACAGCAAAGTTCAGAATGTTGCTAATGGTAAATTACTATACTCAAGAGATTTTTTTTTCCCTTTCACATTAAGTTTTCCATAATGACAGAATTACCTTTCTAAAGAAGAAACTAGAAATCAATACAATGAGCCACCCAGTACTTCTGTAAGGGAAATTGATTTTATCCTTGGATTCACTTAGGAGGATAAGCCCCAAAGAAAACACCTGAAGTGAGAGTTCTTAGGGTTCAACTGCACTGAATGAGAATTTTCATGATTCAAAGAAATTTCAGATATTAAACTGTCAGCAAGAAAATATTCTTCAGAAAGCTTAACCAGAACATTAGCTACCTTAACTGTACTACAACAGTAAAGCAAAGGGATGAAAAGGCATAGCTGATGCCTAACTCCATGCCTATTAATTTACCTATCCTAAAGGAAATCTTTCATATCAGCAACTAAATGCTACTCATTACTAGTTAGGTTAGTCCATTTATCATCAATAGGTATTAACACTGCTATGGTTTGAACTATATACAATTTTCCCCTGCAAACTAAGCCAATTTTAAAACATACCTGAACTCTAAATCTCCAAGTTGATCCAACAGGAATCCCAGGAATAGGTCCATAATGATTAGAAGGGACAATAGTACATTCTCTAGTACGACCAACACAGGCCATTCCCTAAAGTTACAAAACAAGCTGAGAAATCAGTTTTGTTCAAATTTTAAAGAAAGTCGTTAATACCCACAAAATGTGAATGAAACAGACAATATTTATATAATTCAAGTATTAGTGATACCAACAATTAACTATATTGGCTAATCTTTTATGCCATTGTAACTATTTCACTAAGAAACTATAACTTGCTACTAAGAAGAAAGGGAGAATTTATTCTTTACCCTGCCCCAATCTCTCCGGCTTTCAGTACTAGCTGATGGCATCTTTGCTTTCTTTTTACTCATCTTAAGTCTTTCACCAGCCTTCACAACTTCACTGGAATCCGTTTTACAGGAAGGACAATACCTTTAAAATAAAATTAAAAAAAAAAAATTAGAGCCAGTAACAGAATAAGGTCTTCCCAGAGTACATTAGTTTTTAACATGCATTATCTAGTACAAGGAGTCCCCAGGTTACAAGATCCATTCCTGCGTCTTAAGAGAATTTATAGGTCCGACAGGGTGTATATGGTTCTCATACAGCCTACTTTTTGTGCAAGAAAAAGCTGGAAGTCTTTTGAATGATTTAAAAGCTGTATGCACAGCAAGTGAAGGTGACTGTAATTAAGAATTTATTGGAAGTAGGGGTTAGTCTAATTATTTCAAAGTGAGGGCAAACTTATGCAATATTACAGGGCAAGTAAGTAAGAATTGTCCACGAGTCTAAGTAGGTATGAGTCACATTCTCATAACCGAGGGATTGTCTGTATAAATTCAAGAGCTTTAGCTGACATTAAAAGTATTAAACTTTTCAAAATATGTATATAGTTAGGCTGGCCATTAAAAAAAAGAAAACAAAACTGTCATTCTTAAAAAGAGAACTTGAGGATTTTAGTATCATAAATCCTCACATTCCGTTCAAAGCCAGACAAAGCTGATATATTCAAATGAGACCATGAGTTATGATTTTATCATTAAAATAGAGAATTAAAAAATACTCATTTGAAGTTTTAATTATTAAAACAAAATTAGCAAAAACAGATGCTAAAAACAGATGTGTTTGAACCTGTCTGAATTGGTTATTAGAATCCTCAAAGCTAAAACTGTAGTCTATAATAAACTATATACAAAACTTTTTGAATGTTTTTATTAGCCTTATCTCTAGCTCAATTTTAATGCCTTATTTTTTTTTGTCCTTTAGTATATTTGCAGTTGGTCACCCTGCCATAACTTGTGTATCATTATCAACTGCCTTAAATCTTTCTAAAACAAATGCAAGGTATAAAAATGTATCTATTCAAAGACTAGGCTTACCGGTCTGATAGAGAGTGGTGAAACCCTGAGACTAGGGCCCCAAGTCACCTTTCTGGCCTGGAATTATTTACCGCCTCGGTAACCCAAAGGGAGCTGCTATGAGTTGGAAATTGACCCAATAGAAGTGAGTGTTTTTGTTTTTTATTTTTATACCATGACTTAACTCTCAGCCAAACAATAGACAGGCCTACGAATCGAATACCTACACCAGGGAAATGCCTCCTTAGAACAATCAACCAGGGGAGATCAGAAGGGCAGCATGTGCATCGGGAAAAAGGTAGGGAAGGAGGAATGCACAGGCAGAGAGGACACAGGCAAAGAGTAACCACAGGGAGGAAAGGGGAAGAGAGCTGTTACATGCAGAGAAGATAAGGAGTGTCACCAAACAAAATGTGTATGAACTACTGAATGTAAAACAAATCTGCTTTGTAAAATTTCACCCAAATCACAAAAAGTTGAGAAAACAAACAAACAAAAAAAAACCATTTATACAATGAGGTAGGGCTGTTCTAATGTCATCAAGGAATGGTAAAGTTGGGAATAACCCAATAAGGATTTAATTGCCCCTCCCCCATGTTAAATTTTAAATTTCTATTTCTATACTTTCCATTTTGTATCTATCCCATGTAGTCTCTAGAGCAAAGAAAATGATGTCTATGCTCACCAGTCAATTTTGACTATTACTTTATGAGATTATAGGGTCACTATGAGTTAGAAACAAATCAATGGCAATAGGATTTGGGTTTTAATTATGAGGCATCTTGTTTAGCAGTGTAGGAGAGAAAAATGTAAAGAATTCAGTTCCTAATCCTGAGAAAATTAGTTGGGGAGGTAAAGTACAAATGGAAATAAATTTATGTATGAGAAGACACTAAATGTTACACAAATAAAATCCCTTCTAACTGGGATATCAGAAAGATGTCCAAAAACTAATTTGTTCTAACAAACACTGTATTCCACCTAATAAAGCTAGCTTGCATAACTATAATTTTATTAACAGTCTTGTGATGCAAACAGGTTTTCTCTCTCTCTAATTAGAGAAAATGTGTTCAGAGTTTAAATATCCAGACAGCATAGTTTGAAGAAGGACAAAAGTAGGTTTAACATCAAGGATTTACAGAGAAAGTGAAGAAGCTGGATATAAATGTAGACATATTTCATAGGGTAAAGTATGACAGTTTTCTAATTATATCATCTGAAAGCCATCCCTTCAATAGACTTGTTCAGAATCTACTATATGTCAGGCACTATTTTTGTGCTAGGTGTAAAAGTTCATCATCAAAATGTTCTGACACAGAAACTGAGGAAAACCAGCATGGACAAGGCAAGAACTTCACAAGTGGTAGCTGCCATTAGGGAAATACATGGTCAACATTACGTGATAAGGGGACTTCCAGTAAGAAGTCATAATAGGCAGACAAGCTACACACACCATCTTCAACAAAGAAAAGAGAAACCAATTGACATAGATACACAAAATAATCCTGAGGCTTGAGCTTTGACAGAAAGGATACAGAAGTAGATTACACACTGTGAGTTTGATTTTTTTTGAGAAGAATCAGAATGAAAACAAACAGAGAAGACGACAAACAGAGTTGCTCTGACAACTACCTGACAGCATGGACAGACTGAATATTTTCAAGTTGTGTTAGAACCTGAGAATTAACCTAAAAATTGGCCACGCTTGTGAAGGGCTGCATGGATGACTGCACTGGTGGCTGATGACTGAAAAAGGAAACAGCAAAGAATACAAACTGAGCTGTGGACTTTTGGCTGTCCAGAGAGTGCAGGAATTTTGAATGTTTACAAGTGGAAACTGGGCGTAGCCATTTTGAATATCTACAAGCGGTGGCCATTTTGGATATTGAAAGTGAAAGCATTCTCATTCAGATTCCAGGGACCTAAGAATAGGCTCTACCACTTGTCTATCAGTTTGTCCAACTGTGGTGGCTTGTGTGTTGCTTTGAGGATGGAGGCTATGCCACCAGTATTTAAAATACCAGCAGGTCACCCATCATGAACAGATTTCAGTGAAGCTTACAAACTAAGATAGATTCAGAAGAAAGAAGAGGCCATCCACTTCTCAAAAAATCGGCCAGTGAAAACCTTATGAAGAGCAGTGAAACACTGTCTGATATACTACTGGAAAACTTTATGAACAGCCCTAAAACATTGTCCGATACAGTGCTAAAGATGAGGCCCTCAGGTCGGAAGGCACTCAAAATACAACAGGGGAAGAGCTGCTCACTCAAAGTAAAGCCAACTGTAAAAATGGATGGAGTAAACCTTTTGTGACCTCCATTTGTGGATGTGGAAAGACTCAAAATAGGAAGAAACAGCAGCAAGCATCCATTAATAATCAGAACATGTAATGTATGAAGTATAAATCTAAGAAAATTGGAAATTGTCAAAAATGAAATGGAACACATAAAGATCGATATCCTAGAAATTAGTGAGCAGAAATGGACTACCTTTTGTCATTTTGTTTGAATCAGACAACCATATGATCTGCTATGCTGGGAATGACAAATTCTAGAGGAAGGGCATGGCGTTCACCATCACAAAAAACTTATCAACAGCTATCCTGAAGTACAATGCTATCAGTGATAGTATACTATCCAAACGCCTACAAGAAAGACCAGATAATAACACTATTACTCAAATTTACGCAAAAAGCACAGCCAAAGATGAGGATATTGAAATTTTTTTACCAATTTCTGCAGTCTGAAATTGACCAAACATACAATAAAGATGTGTTGACTATCACTGGTGACTAGAATCTAAAAGTTGGAAACAAAGAAGAATCACTGGTAGTTGGAAAATATGGCCTTGGTAACAGAAATAACACTGGAGATTGCATGACAGAATACTGCAAGACCAATGACTTATTCATGGCAAAAACCTTTTTCAACAACACAAACAATGACTCTATACATGGACTTCACCAGATGGAATACACAGGAATACTTCTGTAGAAAGAAGTGATGAAGATGCTCAATATCTTTAGTTAAAACAAGGCCAGGAGCTGACTGTGAAACAGAACATCAACTGCTCATTTGCAAGTTCAAGTTGTAGCTGACGATAATTAAAACAAGCCCATGAGAGCCAAAACATGACCTTCATTATATTCTTCCTGAATTTAGACACCACCTAAAGAACAGATTTGATGCACTGACCACCAATGACCGAAAACCAGAGGAATTGTGAGATGACATCAAGAATATAATCCATGAAGAAAGCAAAGGGTCATTAAAAAGACAAGAAAGGAAAAAAGGACCACAATGGATGCCAGAAGGGACTCTGAAACTTTCTTGAATGGAGAGTAGCTAAAGCAAATTGAAGAAATGGAAAGATAAAAGAGCTGAATAGAAGATTTCAAAGAACAGCTCGAGAAGACAAAGACAATTATTATAATGAAGTGTGCAAAGACCGGGAGTTAGAAAATAGAAAGGGAAGAACACATTTAGCATTTGTTAAGTTGAAAGAACTGAAGAAAAAATTTAAGGCTTTAGCTGCAATACTGAAAGATTCTATGGGCAAAATACTAAACGATTCAGGAAACATCAAAAGAAGATGGAAGAAATACACAAAGTCACTGTACAAAAAAGAATTGGTCAATGTTCATCCATTTCAGGAGGTGGCATATAATCAAGAACCAATGGAAGAAGGAAGGAAGGAAGGAAGGAAGTCAAAGGAAGGAAGAAGTCAAAGCTGCACTGAAGGAACTAGAGAAGAACAAGGCTCCAGGAATTGATGGAATACCCATCGAGATGTTTCAACAAACGCTGCATTGGTGGTACTCACTCATATATGACAAGAAATTTGGAATACAGCTATCTGGCCAACTGACCTGAAAAGATCCATGTATGTACTTATTCCAAAGAAAGATGATCCAACAGAATGTGGAAATTACTGAACAGTATCATTAATATCACACAAGTAAAATCTTGCTGAAGATAATTAAAAAATGGTTGCAGCAGTATACTGACAGAGAACTTCCAGAAATGCAAGTTAGATTAAGAAGACAATGTGGAACAAGGGTATCACTGCTGATGTCAGATGGATCTTGGTTCAAAGCAAAGAATACAAGAAAGACCTTTACTTGTATTTTACCAACTATGCAAAAGCATTCAATTGTGTGACCATAAAAAATTATGGATAACATTGAGAAGAATGGGAATTCCAGAAGATTTGATTGTGTTCATCAAGAACCTGTATATAGGCAGGAGGCTGTCATTTCAACAGAGCAATGGAATGATGCATGGTTTAAAATCAGGAAAGGAGTGCATCAGGGTTGTATCCTGTCACCACATGTGTTCAATCTATGCTGAACAAATAATCCAAGAAGCTGGACTATATGAAGAATAACATAGCATCAGGATTAGAAGAGACTCATTAACAATCTGCGATACACAGATGACACAACTTTGCTTACTAAAAGTAAGGATGGCTTGAAGCACTTACTGATGAAGATTAAAGACTTCAGTCTGCAGTAAGGATTACAGCTCAACATAAAGAAAATAAAAATCCTCGTAACTGGACCAAAAAACAGCATCACAATAAAAGGAGAAAAGATTGAAGTTAAAGATTTTGCATTACCTGGTTCCACAATCCGCACCAATGGAAGCAGGAGTCAAGGCATCAGACGGCATATTGCACTGGGCAAATTACTGCAGAAGACCCCTTTAAAGTGCTGAAGAGCAAAGACGTCTCCTTGAAGATGAAAGTACACCTAATCTAAGCCATGGTATTTTCAATCACCTCATATGCATGTGAGAGCTGGACAATGAACAAGGAAGACTAAAGAAAAGTTGGTATTTTTGAGTTGTGGTGTTGGTGAAGAATACTGAAACTACCATGGACTACCAACCAAAAGAACTAAGAAATCTGTCCTGGACTAAGTACAGCTGAATGCTCCTTGGAAGCAAGAATGGCCAGACTTCATCTCATCTACTTTGGTCATGTTGTCAGAAGAGACCATTCCCTGGAGAATGCTATCATGCTTGGTAAAGTGGACGGACAGTCAATGAAAAAGGGGATGATGGCCCTTAACGAGATGGATTGACCCAGTGGCTGCAACGATGGGGTCAGGTATAGCAAGGCTTGTGAGGCTGGTGTTTCATGCTGTTGTACATGGGGTTGCTGTGACTTGAAGCCAACCTGACAGCACCTAACAACAACAACAGGCTCTGCTTGTCAAAGACAGCAAGGACACATGAGAAGCTGACAAGTGGAAAGGAGACAGGTGGTAAGTTCTTAAGTGCTGCCAATCAGCCAACAGAGGAGTACAGTATCCTGCTTATTCAGATACATCTAAACAAAACAAAACTAAAATTTTGGGCAAATCACTCCAACATACAATCACCAATTAAATATAAACACAAAAATGTCACAATGTCTTGGAGACAACAGAGCAACACAAAGAGGCAAGATAAAACAGTAGAAACAGGGGACCATGATACAGACCCAGAACATATCCCTGAGGAAGAAGCAGCATTGGAACTCCATGATAAGGAATTAGAAATAATTATATTTAGGTACTTTCAATGAATTGAGAGACAGATCAAGGAAAACACTGACAAAATTAAGGAAAACACCAACAAAACCCTAGAACAATTTTGGAAAACAATATAAGACCAAAATGACAAAATAGATGAAAAATTCAAAATGATACAAAATATACAGATAGAAATCCAGATGATTAATACAAAATTCTCATAAATAGTTAACACATTAAACAGGCAAAGGAGTATAACTGAATCAGTGGAAGACAATCAGTCAGACTGAAGACAAATACCTCAATACTTCTTTGGAAAGGGATCAATCCGGAAAAAGATCACAACAAAATGAAGAAAGCCTAAGGATCATGTGAGATACAATCAAAAGGAATAAATAACCTATGTGTATCAGAATTCCAGAAAAGGAAAAGACAATAAAACCACAAAGAAAATTGTTGAAGATTTGTTGGAAGAAAATTTCCCTGGTATGATGAAAGATGAGAATATATCCATTCAAGAAGTCCAACGAACCCCAAACAGGATAGACCCAAAGGAAAATCACCAAGATATATCATCATCAAACTCACCAATACCAAAGACCAATACCAAAGAATTCTGAAAGCCGCATGGGAAAGATGGAATTTACCTTCAATGGGCAACTAATAAGACTAAGCTCCAATTTCTTGGCAGAAACTATGGAAGAGAGAAGGCACTGGGACAGTATATATATAAAATGCTGAAAAAATAAAAAAATTCCAAACTAGAATTATATAGCTGGTAAAACTGTCCCTCAAATCCGATGGTGAAATTAGGACATTCCCAGATAAGCAGAAATTAAAGGAATTTGTTAAAACCAGACCAATCTTACAAGATATGCTAAAGGGAGTCCTTTGGACAGAGACCCAACAACAGAAAACAATCACCGACCATTAACAAACATGATGACATCATGCAGAAACCAAGCCAGATAAGGAAGCATCCAAAGTAAATAAGACTGTAAGACTGTAAACAGGGAACCAGAGACATTAATTGGCAAATGAGGACAACTACAAAGCAAAAAGAGGGAAAAAACTGTGTAGTTACAGAACTTCTAAATGGTGAGAAAGTCAAGACAATTACAAGATAGAATGGAGAGTTCTAAACTTGGGAAGAAAATTATAAATCACAGGATAACCTCAAAGAAAAATGATAAACCTTCACATCACATAAAAAAAGAGGACAAGCACAAATATTTAGCAAATACTAGTGCCTAAGGTACCTGGCTGCTAACCAGAAGGCTGGTGGTTCAAACCCACCAGCCATTCCTTGGAAGGAAGGCTGGGCAATCTACTTCCCTGGTGATATCGCCTTGGGAATCCAAGGAGGGGTCGCTATGAGTCTGGTCTGACTCGATGGCACATAACAACAACAACAACAACAAAATAACAATGAAGGAAGTGATAACATGATTCATAAACAAAACGAGCTCAGCACAGAAAATTATATGGAGCAAAGAAATCAGCAACACCATGATAAAGCACATAACAAAATGACAGCAACAAATGCATACCTGTCGATAATTACACTAAATGTCAATGGTTAAATGCACTGCTCCAGAGATGGAGAGCGGCAGACTGGATAAGAAACATAACACATCAATTTGCTGTCTACAAGAGACACACTTTAGAGAGAAAGACACAAATAGTTTAAAAATCAAAGATTGGAAAAAGATATATCAAGCAAATGGCAACCACAGGAGAGCAAGAGAAATATTAATTTCTGAGAAGATCGACTTTAACACAAAAACCACCATAAGAGACAGGGAAAGACATTACATAATGATTAAAGGATTGATTGAACAAGAGGACATAACCATAATAACTATCTATGCACCCAACTAAAGAGTCCCAAAATATGTAAATCAGATTTTAACAGAACTGAAAAGACAAACATGACTCTACAGTCACAGTAGGAGACTTTAATACACCACTTTCAATCAAATAGAGAACTGCAAAGAAACTCAATGACCCAGAAGAACTAAACAATACAATTTACCAACTTGACCTTACAGACATTTACAGAGCACTTCACCCAACACAGCACATACATATTCTTTTCCAGTACACATGGAACATTCCCCAGGACAGCTCATATGTTAAGTCACAAAGCAAGTTTTAATAAATTTTATTTATTTTAATTTTTTTTTTTTTATTTTAAGGGTTTGTTTTACATTCAATATTACATGTGCATTTAGTTTCACTCCCCATTTACTATGCCCAACCCTAACCCAGTCTCCTCTCCTACCTGTACAGTAACCCTCTCCTCGTGCTCCTCACAGTTATGCTCTCCTGTTTGTCCTGCATTTCCTCCGTGTGAATGTTGCCCCACTGGTGCCCCATGATTGATTGCTTCAAGGGATGCATTTCCATAGAGTATGTGGGTGTGTCACCCTGGGTTGAGTGGTCTACATGTACATCTTGTTTACTAATGGGCTGAGAGTCAGCCCTTGGGAGTGAGCTTTATTTCAGGCCCAGAATGTATCCCAGGACCACAGCATTGGGGGGGGGGGGGTCCTTAACAAATTTTAAAATATCGAAATACGGCAAACTATCTTCTCAGATCACAATGTTTTAAAATTAGAAATCAACAATAGGAAGATCAACAGAAAATAACACACACATGGAAAACGTGTAATCCTCTCTTTGAAAATGACTAGGTAATAGAAGAAATAAAAAATGAAATTAAAAAATTCCTCATATCAAACAAGAATGAAAACACAACATAAAAAAATTGTTAGGAGACAGGAAAAGCAGTGATCAGAGGCCACTTTACAGCAATAAATGTACACATTAAAAAAGAAGAAAGAGCCAAAATCAACACCTTAACCCAGTATCTCCAACAATTAGAAAAAGAGAAGCAAAAAAAGATGACAGTCATAAAGATATAATAAAGATTCAAGCACAAATAAATGAAACAGAATAAAACAAGACTAGAAGTTGGTTTACCAAAAAGATTAATAAAATCAACAAACCACTGGCAAACTTAACAAGGGAAGAGAGGGAGAGAATTCAAATAACATGAATAAGAAACAAACTGGGTGATGTCACAAGAGAATCAGCAGAAATTAAAAGGATAATACCAGGATACTACGAAGAACTACGCTGGAACAAATTTGAAATCTAGAAGAAATGGACAGATTTTTAGAAACATACTATAAACTACTTAACTAAACTCACACACACTGTGGGGGAAAAGTGGAACAGACACATAACAAAAGACGTAATTGAACAGGTCATAAATAAATTTTCAACGAAAAACAGCCTCGGCCCAGAAGATATCGCTGGAGAATTCTATGGAATGTTCAGAGAGGAAATGACACCAATCCTACTCAAATTATTCCAGAACACAGAAAAGGATGAATTCCTCCCAAATTCATTTTACAAAGCAAGCATAACCTTAATACCAAAACCAGGTAAACACATCACTAAAAAGGAAAACTATAGACCAATATCCCTCATGAATATAGATGTAAAAATGTTCAACAAAACCTTAGTCAATATATTCCAACAATGTATCAAAAAAAATACTCCACTACACTGTGGACTGAGTGGGGTTCATACCAAGTATGCAAGGATGGTTCAACAACAGAAAAGCAACTGAAGTCATCCATCATACATATAAAGCAAAGGAAAGGAACCACATGATCATATCAATCGATGCAGAGAAGGCATCTGATAAAATCAAACATCCTTTTTCCTGATAAAAACTCTTAGCAAAATAGGAATAGAAGAAAACTCCTCAACATAATAAAGCCTATGTAGGCAAAACCAACAGCAAACATTGTTCTCAATGGAGAGAGACTAAAACCATTCCCTTTGCAAATAGGAACCAGAAAAGGAAGCCTTCTATTACCACTTCTATTCAACAATGTATTGGAAGTCCTAGTCAGGACAATAAGGCAAGAGAGGGAAATCAAAGGCATTCATATTGGTAAGGAAGAAGTCAAAGTATCTGTTATTTACTGATGATATGATCCTATACATATAAAACCCAAGAGACTCAGCAAAAAACCTCATGGAACTAATTGAGAGATTTAGCATAGCGGTAGGATACAAGATCAACATCCAAAAATCAGTTGGATTCCTCTATACCAGCAAAGAGATTGCTGAAAAAAGAAATAAGGAAATCAATACCATTTACAATAGATACCAACAAAATAAAATTGCTATTGTTATGTGCCACCAAGCAATCTCTGACTCATAGTGACCCTATGCACACCAGAATGAAACACTGGTCTTGTGCCAGCCTCACGATCCTTGCTATACCTGAGCCCACTGTTGTAGCCACTCTGTCTATCCATCTTGTTGAGTGCCTTCCCCTTCTTTGTTGACCCTTCACATTACCATGCATGATATCCTCCAGGGAATGGTTCCTCTGACAACATGACCAAAGTAGGTGAGATGAAATCTGGCCATTCTCACTTCCAAAGAGCATTCCAGCTGCATTCTTCCAGGGAAGATGTGTTAGTTCTTTTAGCAGACCATGGCAAACGTCATTCTTCTCTAACACCACAATTCAAAAGCATCAACTCCTCTTTGGTCTTCCTTATTGATTGTCCAGCTCTCACAAGCATAAGAGGTGACTGAAAATACCACGGCTTGGGTTACGCGCATCTTAGTCTTCTTCAAGGAGACATTTTTGCTCTTCAGCAATTGAAAGAGATCTTTTGCAGAAGATTTCCCCAATGCAATATGTTATCTGATGTCTTGACTGCTGCTTCCATTGGTGGTGATTGTAGAACCAAGTAATATGAAATCCTTGACAACTTTAATCTTTTCTCCATCAACTGTGAAGCTGTTTATGAGACCAGTTGTGAGGATTCTTGTTTTCTTTATATTGAGGTATAATCCACATTACAGACTGTAGACTTTAATCTTCATCAATAAATGCTTCAAGTCATCCTCACTTTCAGCAAGCAAAGTTGTGTCATCTGCATATCACAGGCTGTTAATGAGTCTTCATCCAATCTTAATGCCATGTTCTTCTTCATGTAATCCAACTTCTTGGATTATCTGCTAAACATACAAGTTGAATAAGTACGGTGAAAGGATACAACCCTAATGCAGTCCCTTTTTGCTTCTGAACCATGCTGTATCCCCTTGAAGGACAGCCTCCTGATCTGTGTACAAGTTCCTCAAGAGTACAATCAAGTGTTCTGAAATTCTCATTCTTCTCAATGTTATCCACAATTTATGATCCACACAACTGAATGTTTTTGCATAGTCAATAAAACATAAGTAAAATATATTTCTGGTATTCTTTGCTCTCAGCTAAGATACATCTGACAGCAGCAATGATATCCCTTGTTCCACGTTCTCCTCTGAATCCAGCTTGCATTTCTAGAAGCTCGCTGTAAATACACAGCTACGACCGTTTTTGAAATATCTTCAGTAAGATTTTACTTGCATGTGATTTAAATTATATTGGTAGATAATTTCTATATTCTGTGTGGATCACCTTTTTTGGAATGGGTACAAATATGGATCTCTTCCAGTCAGTTGGCCAGGTACCTGCCTTCCAAATCTCTTGGCATACCCGAGCGAGTGCCTCCAGTGGGGCATCCATTTATTGAAATATCTCAATGGGTAGTCCATTAATTCCTGGAGCCTTGTGCTTCACAAATTCCTTCAGTGCAGCTTCAACTTCTTCCTTCAATAATATTGGTTCCTGATCATATGTCAAGTCCTGAAATGGATAAACATTGACCAATTCTTTTTGGTACAGTGACTGTGTATTCCTGCAATCTTATTTAGATGGTTCTTGCATCGTTCAATATTTTACCCACAAAATCTTTCAATATTCCAACTCAAGGCTTAAATTTTTTCCTCAGTTCTTTCAGCTTGAGAAATGTCAAGCATGTTCTTCCCTTTTGGTTTTCTAACTCCAGGTCTTTGCACATTTCATTATAGTAATTGGCTTTGTTTGCTCAAGCTGCTCTTTGAAATCTTCTATTCAGCTCTATTATCTTGTCATTTCTTCCATTTGCTTTAGCTACTCTCCTCTCAAGGGCAAGTTTCAGAAGTCTCTTCTGACATCCATTTTGGTCTTTTCTTCCTTCTCATCTTTTTAATGACCTCTTGCTTTCTTCACGGATGATGTGCTTTATGTCATCCCACAATTCCTCTGGTTTCGGTCACTGGTGTTCAACGCATCAAATCTATTTTTTAAATAGTCTCTAAATTGAGGAGAGATTTATCATGTTCATATTTTGGTTCTTGTGAACTCATTTTCACTGTCTTCAACTTCAAGTAGAACTTTCGTATTAAGCAGTTGATGGTCTACTGCACAATAAGCTCCTGGCCTTGTTCTGGCTGAAGATACTGAACTTCTCCATTGCCTCTTACCACATATGTAGTCAATCTGATTCCTGGGTACTCCATCTGATGAAGTCCATGTGTGTAGTTGTCACTTATGTTAATGAAAAAAGGTATTTGCAATGAATAAGTCGTTGGCCCTGCAAAATTCTATCATGTGAACTCCAGTAATAAAATAAAATACTTGGAAATAAATCTTAGAGGGACACAAAAGACTTGTACAAAAAAAACTACTCCTTCAAGAAACCGTAAGAGATATACATAAATGGAAGAACATAGCATGGTCATGGATAGGAAGATTGAACACTATGAAAATATCAATTCTACTCAGAGCAGTCTATACATTCAATGCAATCTCAATCCAGATCCCATCAACATTCTTTAAGAATATGGAAAAAAAAAATCACTAACTTTATATGCAAACAAAAGAGACCTCATAAGCAAAGCAACTGAAAAAGAAGAATAAAGTAGGAGGTCTCACAGTCCCAGATCTCAAAACCTATGATAACAGCCACAGTCGTCAAAACTGCCTGGTACTGGTACAACAACAGACACACAGACCAATGGAATAGAAATGAGAACCTACAATAGATCCAGCCATCTACGGTCACCTGATCTTGGACAAAGGGCTGAAAGCCATGAAATGGGGAAGAGGCTATATGTTTAACAAATGGTGCTGGCAAAACTGGATATCCATGTGAAGAAAAATAAAACAAGATCTGTATCTCATACCATACACAAAAACTAACTCCAGATGGATAAAGACTTAAACGTGAAACTTAGAATCATAAACTTCCTCAAGAAAAAAGTAGGGACAAATTTAGGGGCCCTAATATATGGCATAGGAGCTCTGGTAGCATAGTGGCTAAGACACTTGCCTGCTAACCAGACGGCTGGCAGTTCAAACCCACCAGCCACTCCTCGGAAGGAAGGTTGGGCAATCCTACTTCCGTAGTGATACTGCCTTGGAAACCCAAGGAGGGGTCTCTATGAGTCGGGTTTGACTCGACGGCACATAACAACAACAACAACAATACATGGCATAAATAGACTACCAAACATAACTCAAAATGCACAAATAGTAGGAGAGAAACTAGATGAATGGGACCTTCTCAAAATTAAAGTTGTATGTGCTTCCAGACTTTTCCAAAAGAGAAAAAGGGAACATACAAATTAGAAAAAAATATTTAGCAATGACATAGCTGACAAGGGACTTATCTCTATAATTTATAGAAAACTCCAACACCTCAACAATAAAAAGACAAAAAATCCAGTTCAAAAATGGGCAGAAGATGTGAACAGACACTTCACCAAAGAGGATATTCAGGTGGCCAACAAAAACATGCAGAAATGTTCATGATCATTAGCCATTAGAGAGATGCAAATCAAGAAACGAGAGACCATCTCACCCCACCACTAGTAACAAAGTTCAACAAGTAGAAAATAAATGCTGGCGAGAATGCAAACAGATTGGGACTCTCATACACTACTGGTGGGATTTTAAAATGATACCACCACAGCAATTCCATTACTAGGTATATATCCTAAAGAAATGAGAGTAAGGACAAGAACAGATATGCACACACCCATCTTTATCACAGCATTATTTACAATATCTTTCCAATCACCGCGTTTGCATGTGAGAGCTGGACAATGAATAAGGAAGACCGAAGAAGAGTTGATGCTTTTGAGTTGTGGTGCTGGCAAAGAATGCTGAAAGTACCATGGACTGCTAAAAGAACTAACAGATCTGTCCTGGAGGAAGTGCAGCCAGAATGCTCCTTGGAAGCAAGAATGGCCAGACTTCGTCTCACCTACTGTGGTCATGTTGTAAGAAGGGACCATTCCCTGGAGAAGGATGTCATGCTTGGTAGGGTGGAGGGTCGATGAAAGAGGGGGAGGCCTTCAACGAGATGGATTGACACGGTGGCTGCGATGATGGGCTCAAGTATAGCAGGGATAGTGGGGCTGGCATGGGATCGGGCAGTGTTTCGTTCTGCTGTGCATGGGGTCGCTATGAGTTGGAAACAACTCGACGGCACTTAACAACAACAACAACAACAACAACATTTACAATATCAAAAAGATGGAAACAACTCATGTGTTGGGTTGTTTGGATAGTATCCAAACTACGATGCATAGACACAATGGAATACAATGCAACCCTAAAGAGTAACGCAGAATCTGCAAAATACCGCATAACGTGGATGAACTTGGAAGACATTATGCTGAGTGAAGTAAGTCAATCACAGAAGGACAAATATTCTTTTAGCCCGTTTTTGTAAAAAGTCAAAGAAAGGTTTACATATGGAAGGAAACTTTCTTTGTTGGTTACCAGGGGTAGGAGGGGAGGGGAGGGGAGGAAACACAGCTAGATAGGTAGAGACAAATATACATTTGGGTGAAGGTATGAATAATGTACCAAAATCAGCAAGCAACACAGTGGCACTGAGGAAATGAAGACATAGAGGTCTATGGGAGGTACAGACAACAAAGATGAACCATTTTACACATACAGTACTGAGTTGTCAGTAATGGCAAACACTGATCTATGGGTGAACAGATGAGTGGACAGACTGAATAATTAGGTATGTCTATGCAGTGGGGAGTGTGTGCCCATGATCATGTATAGGGTTGGCAGACAATGTTTCTACAAGTGTATTTGTATGTTCTGTAAGAATTTCCAGGGATATAGTAGAGCTGACAAGGGACAAGGTTGTAGTCACTTCTTGGTGACAGCCAGCTATGCACAGGGAGCGAGTAGTTGGACTTGTGGGCTTGAACAATGGTGGCAGGGGACATCAAGCTCAATGGTCATAACATACTACACAAAACATTGTTCTACATCCTACTCTGGCAAGTAGCAAATGAGATGTTAAAAGCTTGCAAACAATGATCTAGATGCAACAATGGGTCTCTCCTCATCCAGAGCAAAGAAGAATGAAAAAAATCAAAGACTCATGGAAAAAATTAGTCCAAGGGACTGGTACACCATGCAATCTTCAGGCTATACAACTATGAGACCAGAAGAACTAGGTGGAACCTGCTACCACTGTCAATCCCTCAGAGGATGATCTATGTAGGAGATCCTGGATAGAGTGGGAGAACAATGTGGAACAAAACTCAGAATATTTAAAAAAA
>NW_006921743.1:820909-823963 GCF_000298275.1 Orycteropus afer afer
CAGTCAATGTCACAAGACAAAGTAAGTGCATGTGACTGCTGTATGTAAAGTGAATACACTCTGTAAACTTTCACCTAAATCACAAAATTAAAAAAAAAAAAAAAAAAAAAAAAAAACAGAGCTGGATTCCTGTATGCCAACAAAAAGACTGCTGAAAAAGAAATATGGGAATCAATACCATTTACAATAGATACAAACAAAATAAAATACTTGGGAATAAATCTTACCAGGGACACAAAAGACCTGTATAAAGAAAACTGTAAAAGATTACATCAAGAAACCGTAAGAGATCTACATAAATGGAAGACCACACCATGTTTGAGGATAGGAAGATTGAACATTGTGAAAATTATCAATTCTACCCAAAGCAATCTATACATTCAATGCAATCCCAATACAGATCCCATCAACATTCTTTAAGGATATGGAAAAAACAATCACTAATTTTATATGGAAAGGAAAGAGACCACAGATAAGCAACAGACTACTGAAGAAGAACAAAGTAGGTCTAACACTCCTGGATCTCAAAACCTTCTATACAAAATTCTAGAGGTAAGTCCCTTGTCAGATATGTCATTACCAAATATTTTTTCCCAATCTGTAGGTTCTCTTTTGGAGAAGTCTTTGGAAGCACATAAAAATTTAACCTTTAGAAGGTCTCAATCATCTGGTTTCTTTTCTGCTGTTGTGCATTTTGAGTTATGCTTGATAGTCTACTTATGCCATATTCCAGGTTTGCTGGTCTGATAGAGCCTGGAGGAACCACTGAGACTATGGCCCCTAGCTGCCCTTCAGGTCTGGAACTGAACCCACAACTGTGGCTTCCAGCCAAACAAAATATAGGCATATGAGTCATTTACCTGAGGTAGATACACTCCTTGCAGAGAACAATCATGGGAGAAAGAAGGGCTGTTTATACACAGGGAGACAGTTCAGGGGGCAGGAGTGCATGGAGGGATGGACACAGGAAAGAGGTAACCATCAGGAGGAAGTTGGAGGGGAGCTGCTGCATTGTGGTAAATTGTAGTCAATGTCATGAGACTAAGTGTATGTGAACTGCTGTATAGAAACTGTAAACTTTCACCCAAATCACAATAAAAGAAAAGCAAAAAACAACTAACTCCATCTGGATCAAAGAATTAAATGTGAAACTTAAAAGTATAAAGTTCCCCAAGAAAAAACTAGGGGCATATTTAGAGACCCTAATTTATGGCATGAATAGAACGTGAAAATAGAAAACCAAAATGCACAAATAGGAGATAAATTAGATGAATGGGACCTTCTAAAAATTAATTTTTAATACATTTTATTGAAATAGAATTTATATACAGTGAAATACACAAAAGTAAAGTTACATGGGTCAATTAGGTTTTTTTTTTTTTTTTTGCAGTGTTCCCTCCTCTCCCCTCCCACCCCTGGTAACCAACAAAGAAAGTGTCCTTCCAAATATAAATCTTTCCTTGACTTTTTATGATAATGAACTAATACTGTATCTATCCTTCTGTGATTGACTTCTTTCAATCAGCATAATGTCCCGCAAGTTATGTGGTGTTTTGCAGATTCTACTATCCTTTAGATTCTATTATTCTTTAGTGTTGCATAGTATCCCATTGTGTGTATATACCATAGTTTATCCATTCTTCTGTTGATGGGCACATAGATTGTTTCCATCTCTTTGCTACTGTAAATAGTGCTGCGATGAACATGAGTGTGCATAGATCTGGTCCTGTCCTGCTCTCACTTCTTTAGGATAGGATATATAGCAAGTAATGGGATTGCTGGGTCAAATGGTATTTCTAATTCCAGCTTTTTAAGGAACCGTCATACTGCTTGCCACAGTGGTTGTATCATTTTACAGTCCCACCAGCAGTGTAGTAGAGTCCCAATCTCTCCACAGAAGAGATCTCCTAGTATTTGTTATTTTCTGTCTTGTTGAACTTTGACACTAGTGCTTGGGTGAGATGTTATCTCATTGTTGTTTTGATATGCATCTCTCTGATGGCTAATGATCATGAATATTTCTTCATGTATTTGCTGGCTGCCTGAATATCTTCTTTGGTGGTGTCTATTCATGTCTACTGCCCATTTTTAACTGGATTGTTAATCTTTTTGTTCTTGAGTTGTACAAGTTTTCTGTAAATTTAAGAGATAATACCCTTGTCAGATATGTCGTGGCCCAATATTTTTTTCACAATCTGTAGGTTCTCCTTTTACTCTTTTGGTAGTGTAATTATCAGTAAGTATGAATTTCTTGATGTCATTTTGTTATGTGCTTTTTTGCGGTGTCGCTGATTTCTTTGATCCATATAATTTCTTGTGCTGAGCTCATTTTGTTTATGAATCATATTATCACTTCCTTCCTTGCTACTGTTTTAGTATTTGCTAAATATTTGTGCTGGTCTGCTTTTTATTTTCATGTGAAGGTTTATCAATTTCTTTGATGTTACCCTGTAGTTTATAATTTTCTTCCCTAGTTTAGAACAGTCCACTCTATCTGGCAATTGTCTTTACTTCCCTACCATTTAGAAGCTGTGTAACTACACTATTCTTTTCCCCCTCTTTGGTTTGTAGTTGTCCTCATTTGTCAAATGATGTCTCTGGTTCACTGTTTACAACCTTGTAGGCTTATTATATACTTTGGATACTTCCATAACTGGTTTGGTTTCTGGGTTATGTCATAATGTGTGTTAATGGTCAGTTGTTGTTTGCTTTTGTTGGTTCTCTATCCAAAGGACTCCCTTTAGCATCTCTTGTAAGGTTGGACTGGTTTTAATGAATTCCCTTAATTTCTGTTTATCTGAAAATGTCCTAATTTTTCACCATCATATTTGAGGGACAATTTTGCTGAGTATATTAATTCTTGGTCAGAAATATATATATTTTTTATTCTTTTTTTTTTTAAATTGTGATTTGGGTGAAGATTTACAGAGCAAATTCACTTTCCATACAGCAGTTTACGTACACTTTGTCTCATGACATTGACCACAGTTTACCACAATGCAACAGCTCCCCTCCCACTTCCTCCCCATAGTTACCTCTTCCCAGTGTCCATCC
>NW_006921743.1:826682-834562 GCF_000298275.1 Orycteropus afer afer
TTAACTGTTTGTGAAGAGCAGCCAAGGGGATTCAGGCTCTTCTTGGTGGTTTTTTATTGTTGGCCCGTTGGTGGAGGAGGTGGTAGTGGCTGCCGCTCAGTAAGTGAAGTTGCAGGAGGTATGGGTGTAGTCGTGTCTTATGGGGACTGTTGTTGTCTCCCACTCAATCAGACACAAATTACAATCAAATAACCTTCAAAAACTTGTCAGTCTTGCAGGTCCCGAGTGTCCTTGGGCTTGCTGGAAAGCAGACTGTGTTCTTAAGCCCCAGAAATTTGTGAGAGCGCTGTCTCTTTAAATATCCAAAATAGTCAAGCCGCTTTTTAAACCTTCAAAATGACTGCACCCTCCGGACCGGCAAAAGTCCATAGCTCACCCCACCTTTCTCTTCACCTTCTCCGTTTGTTCCCCAGCCACCGTACACAGTCCTGCATGCAGTCCCTGGCTAGCAGGGTGATTTTTACTTTAATTCTTAAGTCCTTCCACCACTCGGGAATCTCCAAGCTGTCTGTGACCGCTGCTAGACCGCAGCTCCATATGTCTCCTTTTTTCGTATTTTCACACAAATTCTTCTGCTAGTTGGGGTTTAGTCCACCTTCTATATCCTTCCCTTCAAGAGTAAAGGGTCCAGGATTATCTTCTGTGTCTGTGTTAATTGGTTTCCCTTTTCTTTGTTGAAGAGGGTCTGTGCAGTCTTTCTGCCTCGTCTGCCATCTTGCCAGGACTCCCAGAAATATTTTCTTTCAGGGATTTATATATACCATCCCATTGTCTTCCTGCCTGCATGGTTTCTGCCAAGAAATCTGAGCTTAGTTTTAGTGGTTGTCCCTTGTAGATAACTTTTCGTCTTTCCTGTTCTGCTTTCAGGATTCTTTCTTTGTCTTTGGTTTTGGTGAGTTTGATGGTATGCCTTGGTGATTTTCTTTTGGGGTCTATCCCATTTGGGGTTTGCTGAATTTCTTGAATGGATATATTCTCATCTTTCATCATACAAGGGAAATTCTCTTCCAACAAATCTTCAACAATTTTCTCTGTGGTTTTGTCTCTTCCTGTTTTGGAATTCTGATCACATGTAGGTTATTCCTTTTGACTGTATTTCACATGAACCTTAGGCTTTCTTCATTTTGTTGTGATCTTTCTCTGACTAATCCCTTTCCAAAAAAGTACTGAGGTATTTTTCTTCAGTCTCACCAATTCCGACTTCCACTGATTCTACTCCTTTACCCATTCAATGTGTTACCCATTTCTGACAATTTAGTATTAATCTTCTGAATTTCTAACTGTAGATTTTGTATCATTTCTGATTTTTCATCTATTTTGTCATTTTGTTCTTGTATTGTCTTCCAAAATTTTTACAGGGTTTTGTCTGGGTTTTCCTTAATTTAGTTAGTGTTCTCCTTGATCTGTCTCTCAATCTGTTGAAGGTAACAAAATATAATTCTTTGGAATTCCTTATCAGGGAGTTCCAAGGCTGCTTTTCCTCAAGGATATGTTCTGCGTGTGTATACTGGTCCCTGTGTCTCTTGCTTTATCTTGCTTCTTTGTGTGGACTGTGATGCTCTGCTGTCTCCATGACATTGTGACATTTTTGTGTTTATGTTTAATTAGTTGATTGTATGCTGGAGTAACTTGCCCATGATTTTTGTTTTCTTTGTATGTTATCTACAAAATCAGGGTAACTGTGCTCCTCTGTTCACTGGTTGGCAGCACTTATACACTCACCACCTGTCTTCTTGCCCTTTGTCAGCCTCCCGTATGTCCCTGTCATCCTTGGCTAATGGCACCTAGTCTTAGGTCCCTGGAATTTGAATGAGAATGCTGCCTCTTGAAATATCCAAAATGGCCACTGCTTGTAAACATTCAAAATGGCTGCGCCTTTGGTCACTTTAAACATATAAAATGGCTGTGCCCTCAGTCACTTTAAATATACAAAATGGCCACCATGTATAAATATTCAAACTGGCTGAGCTCCCCAGTCACTTTTTAATCTAAAATGTCCACCACTTATGAACATTCAAATGGTTGGGCTCTCAGTCACTTAAGTATTCAAAATGGCTGTGCTCTTGGTCACTTTAAATATCCAATATGGCCAATGCTTGTAAACAATGAAAATGGCTGCGCCCTCCAGACAGCCAGAAGTCTATAGCTCTGGTTGTCTCCCTCCTTTCTGTTTCCCTTTCTAGTTGTAGGCCACCAGCACAGTTGTCTGTGCAGCCCTTGGTTATCAGGGCTGATCTTTAGGTCAATTCTCAGGTCCCAGCACCACTTGGAAATATTCAGATTATTGGTGCCATCAGAATAGCTGATAGTCCACATTTCTGTCCGTCTCCATACTCTCTGTTTTCTTTCAGGTTTTTCCACTAGTTGGTGCCTAATCCACTTCTGCATACTTCCTTTCAAAACTCAGAGCTTCCAGACTATCTTCTGTAACTTTGTCAACTGGCTTCTCTTTTCATTATTGAAGAACGTCTGTGTAGCTTATCTGCCTATTCCACCATCTTACCAGAAGTCTCTAAAAATTAAATTTTTATGTGCTTTAAAAGACTTTTCCAAAAGAGTGAAAAGAAAACCTCCAGGTGGATAAAAAATATTTAGCAACATATCTGACAAGGGACTTATCTCTAAAATGAATAGAACACTCCAACACCTAAACAACAAAAAGACCAACAATCAAATTCAAAAATGGGCAGAAGACATGAATAGACACTTCACCAAGGAGGATATTCAAGCGGCCAACAAACACATGCAGGAATGTTCACAATCATTAGCCATTAGAGAGATGCAAATGAAAACAAATGAGGTACTATCTGGCCCCAGCACTAATAGTAAAATTCAACAAGACAGAAAATAACAGATGTTGGCAAGGACGCGGAGAGATTGGGACTCTCATACACTGTTGGTGGAAGTGTCAAATGATACAACCACTATGGAAATATTATAGTGACTCCTTAAAAAGTTGGAATTAGAAATACCATTTGATTCAGTAATCCCATTACTAGGCATAGATCCTAAAGAAGTTGAGAGCCAGACAAGAACTGATACAATGCTCACCCATGTTCATTGCAGCACTATTTACAATAACAAAAAGATGAAAACAACCTAGGTGCCCATCAATAAAAGAATGGATAACCAAACTATGGTACATACACACAATGGAATTCTATACAACAATAAAGAGTAATGTAGAATCTGTAAAGCACTGCATACATGGATGAACTTGCAGGACATTATGCTGTATGAAATAAGTTAACCACAGAAGGACTAATATTAAATTAGTTCATTTTGCAAAAAGTCAAGGAAGGGTTTATATAGGGAAGCACATTTTCTTTGCTGGTTACCAGTGGTGGGCGGGAGGGGAGGAAACATTGCAAAAATGAGAAACTGTAAAAAGAAAAGAAAAAAAATTTCAAGAGAAGGTTTATATATGGAAGGAAACTTTCTTTTTTGCTTACCAGAGGTGGGAGGGGAGGGAACACTGTAAAAAATAATTAATTAATTAAAGAAAGAAAGAACTGAACAAGGAAAATAAAGATTATATGATAAGAGTGGTGGGAAACGGTATGCTTGTTTTTAGATAATGCTTCTGTAGTGATATTCCAGGTGAGACCAATTGTGTGAAATAGCCAGGGGAGACATTCCAGGCAGAGAAACACTAAGTGCAAAAGTCTGGAGGCATAAAAAAGAAAGGCATGCTCTGAAGAACATAAAAGAGGGCACGGGTGAAACTAGGAGTCATAAGTGATTAGGTTAGAGAAGTTGGCAGGGGCCAGGTTACAGATGGTAAGTGCTTAGATTTTATTCTAAATTCAGTAAGAAGACATTGATTGTTGTTGCTGCTGTTGTGTGCTATTGAGGTGATTGCAACTCCTAGGACTCTATGACAGAGCAGAACTGTTCGAAAGGGTTTCCCCTCAAAGGCAAGTGACATAATTCAGGACTTCAGAAGACCATTCTGCTTGCTAACAGAGAAAGCACAGTTGGCAGACAATGTGGAAGCAAGTAAACTAATTAGGCATTGACTGTAGCAGTTTCAGGCAAGAGATGATTTGGACTGGAGTGTTAAGGGTGGAGGAAGAGTACAGAGAAGATGTGCTGACACACTGGATGTAGAGTATGTGAGGAAGGAGGAATCAAGGATGAAGTTTAGCTATTCTGTGTGAACAAGTCAATTAAATGATGGTACTACTTTTTGAAGAAAGGGGAGCAGGATTTTAGAAAGGATGTTTATTGAATTAAAGATTTCAATTTAGACACATCAATTGTGGGAAACAGTTGGATACAGGAATATAAAGCTCAGAGGAGATTAGATCTGAAGACACAAATTTGGAGCCATGAGCCTGGTATTTAAAGTCTCATGATTAGATGAGGTCATTGCAGGACCAAATAAAGAGAAAAGAAGTAGGCCCAGGTGCTCTGGAAAACTCTAGCTTTCAGAAATCTGGCAGTTCAGAGGGAAACTAAGACACTGAGAAAGTAAGGCCAATGAAATAACAAGAAAGCCAGGATCATGTGATACCATCAAACCTATAAAAAGTTTCAAGGAGCAGCTGAGCAGTAAAGAAGTAGATTAGTAACCAGTTGGTTGGGCCACATAGAAAGTACTGGTGATTTTGATAAGAAGATTTAGTAGAGTTCTGGGAAGGAAAGCCAGACTGGAGAGCTAAGATGTCAACAGAAGAAATATAAATAATGGGTGGAAATAATCCTTCAAAAGCTTTGCCAGAAAAGGAGCAGAGAAATGGGGTAGGTAGCTGGTGAGCAAAACGGGTTAAAAGAGGGTATGTTTTTATGTTGGGTTTGTGGTTTTTTTTGGGGGAAAAAAAAAAACCTCATGAAATTCTAGGATGTTGGTAAGAATAACCCAGTAATGGCAATGAAGGAAAGGAATTTACAAAAGGACTGAAGTTCCTAAAAAGGCAAGAGGATATGAAACTGTGAGAGCATGTGGAAGGGTTTGCTTCCATTAATACAAGAGGGAAGAAAAATAAGACTTCAGAGGAAATATGGTTACTTCTGATGGTAAAGTTCAAGGTGTGACTATGTAAGATGCTAGTTAAGGAAGAAAGGAAAAAGTTACATCCTCTTTTCTTTTCCCACTCCTACAGCCTCTGTCCTAACACACTGACCACCTTCTCGGTATGCTGAGGAGAGACCAAAGGAATGGAGAACAATCTTCACACTGTTACCAGCTTGTAACATCATTACTTCTGACTATGTCATTCCTCTTACTTAAAATACCTCAATGGTAGCATGTGGCCCATAGTTTCAAAAGGAAAAAAAAAAACAAACAAACAACTCCTTAGTACAGCATTAAAAAATTCATTACAACTTGGTGGGCCCATTTTCTCAGTCTCTTTTCTAATCACTTCTTTTTGTAGCTAACACTAACAAAAGAAGTATAAACTTTAATAAGCATAATTGAGCTAGCAGTGTTCTACACACCTACTACCTCATAGAATTAAATAAGACAATCCATACAAAGCATTTTGTTAGTACCTAGTACGTAATTAAATATTCAATACTATTATTAATGAAAACCAAACCCACTGACATCTACTCAGACTCACAGCAACCCTATATAGGACAGAACAATACTACCCCACATGGCAGTTTCCAAAGCTGTAAATCTTTATGGAAGCAGACTGCTACATCTTTCTCCCATGGAGCGGCTTGTGGGTTCCAACTGCTGACTTGTCAGTTGGCAACTGAGCACTTAACCACTGTGCCACCAGACAAGGGCATCTAATCTAGTTGGGGCATTGGAGACTTCCCAGAAGAAGTCACAATGAAGTGATAAGCTGAAGGATGACTATCATCCTAAAGTTAATTAAACAAGGAAGAAAATGTCTTTTAAAAAAAAAGTATCAAGTGTGAAAGCCTTGGAATAAACATACCAACCCAAGTAAACACTGGTGACAATACCTTAAGCACTTTAATACACACAGTACATCCTGAGAAATCTGCTTCTGGTGGTTCAAATACATATTTCCCACTCAATTCTTAACACAAAAACAGAAGATAACCCTGATGACCATACCAGTATTCCTCTTCTGGGATCTTATCCAAAGGTGGATTCAGACAGTAAATATGAAAGGCCATATTACACTCATCACATAGAAGCTGCATGCTGGGCTCATGTTTTCCACCGCATACATGGCAGGAGCAAGCATGGCATTTCTTATCTGGGTCTCCACCACACAGGTCACATTCAGGGTCATTTTTCCCTATTACAAACAAAAGTATATCAAGTTTAGTTGTAGATCATTTTTATATCTATAAAATCTTTTAAAGAAAAATGGAAACACCAAACAGCTCTTTTAAAGAAGAGAAAAGAACCACAGAAACAATCAAGTATGGGACTTTAA
Source organism: Orycteropus afer afer (assembly GCF_000298275.1). Lineage (NCBI taxonomy): Eukaryota > Metazoa > Chordata > Mammalia > Tubulidentata > Orycteropodidae > Orycteropus > Orycteropus afer. Next base: position 833,048 of record NW_006921743.1, read on the forward strand.
GAATAAATAAACGCCTTAGTCTCATACTAGACTTACTGAATCAGAATTTCAGGGATAGGGCCCAGGCATATGCCAGTGAAAAATCTAATGACCAAAAGCCATGAGGATCATCTATTCTTGTGCCTTAAAAATCTAAGTAATATTAGCATTGTAGCCTCAAAAAATGAGAGTGGCCTAGACTGGCCTGGAAACCTATTTACAGATCTGTTAAAGGACTGGTCTTGTTTTAATCTTACACAATTGCAGTAAGAAGAAGTTTTACAGATCCAAAACAGATCAATAAACAGATTTCTACCCTGAGTTATATATATCTTATAATAAACACGAGTTATATCTTATAATAAACACTGATACACAGTATAAAATCAATGGAATGCTCATCAGAAAAAATATTTGTGATGACCCGACTCATAGCGACCCCTCCTTGGGTTTCCGAGGCAGTATCACTACGGAAGTAGATTGCCCCATCTTCCTTCCGAATGTACACCTGGGGTCACCATTAATTGGAACTGATTTGACAGCAACAAACAGTAACAACAACCTATTTAGAAAGGCAGTAATTGAATGATGAATGAAAAGACCTAGAACCTAGTCTTACCTCTTTCACCAACTTGCTGTGTAAGCAAGTGTATTAAGCAAGTAAAATCTTTAAGACAAAGAAGTAGGGTGACATTCTAATAATATATAATTCCTATTTATTACCTCCCCAAAATTTAAGGCTCAATCAGCACTATTATTTTCAGGCTCCACTTGTATAAAAATTAAGGATAGTTATTAAAAAATTAATCCTGAGTGGCCACAAAATAACTGAAAATTGTTTTTCTTCTGACAAACTCTATGACAGAGGAAACAGTGAAACAATGTCAATAAAATACCACAGTGAGAAAATGTTTCTTTGAAAACAAAATTTTATCATTTGAGAAAAATCCATCAATCACAATGGATCTGATGTTAAATCCTGTCTTAATATTAAGTTTGTATAGTCTATAATTCTGTACTTCTTCCCAAGTTATTCAGTGAACAATTAAAATGCCAATTTTGTAACACACATAGTCCATGCTTAGGATAAAAATTCATACTTAAAAATTTTCCATCTGCAAATGAAAGTGGATGGGCTCCAGGTTTCTCAATCTTGAAGATTTCATCTGTAAATATTATCCTGCAGTCATTTAATGTTCCTTCTGAACCCCTGTTTAAAAAAGGAAGACTAGTTAGCTTCTGCCAATAAAATCTAAACCATTTGCAACTAATTGCAACGTTAATTCCAACGTCAGTTTGGAAACTCACTAAACTTTATTGATTTACAAATTGGAAATACAGCTATTCCAATCACTCTCAGCTATTGTTTTCAATAGTGGGAAAAGTCCAATAATGATTAGTTAACACTCAAAGATAAGCTAACTTGAGTGCAATATTATGGAAAAAAAAAAAAAAAAACCCAGATCCTTAATCACTTATATTATCTGATAAAAAGATAAGCTGCCTGGCAAATTTAAAGGCTATGTAAAATCGGCT
>NW_006921743.1:835717-844720 GCF_000298275.1 Orycteropus afer afer
TGATACTGCCTCGGAAACCCAAGGAGGGGTCGCTATGAGTCAGGGCTGACTCGACGGCACATAACAACAACAACAACATACTTTACCAACTATTGGGTGCATAGAGATTTAATTGTTATGAAATGTCTCTAGCTCATCCTACATCAAAAGTAAATCTTGGTCTTTTGGCTAACATTTGCTTAGTAACTTTTTCCAACTTTCTTTTTTTTTAATTTTTTAATGTCAGATATATACAAATGCAGAAAACTGCATGAATAAATGTATAGTTTAACCAATTATAAGGCATACATCCTTGTAATCACAAACTGTGACAGAACATAGAAATATTCAGCCACCTACCTCAGAAGTCTCTGGAATGATCCCTCCCAATCACAATCCCTTTATACTTTTCCTACCAAGCGTTCTATCTGTCCCAATTTTCCTTACTTTCCTTCAGTCTTACCATATGTCTGCCTCCCTAACCCTTATGGACATAGTTTTGTCAACGTTTTAAATTCTTTGGTCTGTAAATTGCCATATAAGCTTTCTTTTTGAAATTTGTTAAAGAAGAGCTGTCATTTTTACTACAGTTTCCTACAATCTTGATTTTGACATCTGCGTTTCTATAGCGTAGTTTAGTTTTCTATCACCTATATTTCCAATATAGAGCTCAAGTGGCATAGTGCCTAAGGAATGTGACTGCTAACCAGAAGGATGGCGGTTCAAACCCATCAGCCACTCCTCAGAAGGAAGATTGTACTTCCGTAGAGATACTGCCTCAGAAACCCAAGGGGGGTCGTTATGAGTCGGGACCAACTTGATGGCAGTGAGTTTAGTTAGTTTTGGACATTTCCAATAAATTGGGAGTTGAATCTGGAGCTTTGTTGTTGTAGTCAGGTGCAGATGTCAACGAACCTTGATCCATGCCCTATTTTTATAAATAAAGTTTTATTGGAGCACAGCCACACTAATATCTATGGCTATTTTCATGCTACAACAACAGAGCTGAATAATTTTGACAGCCACTATCTGGTCCCTTACAGGAAAGGGGGGAAAAATTACACACACACACACACACACACATATATACATACACAGACACACACACACACACAGACACACACCACACATAAGCTCTGGTAGCACAGTGCCTAAAGGCACTTGATTGCTAACTGGAAGGCTGGCAGTTCAAATTCACCAGCCACTCCTCAGAAGGAAGGTTGGGCAATCTACTTCCGTAATGATACTGCCTCGGAAACCCAAGGAGGGGTAGCTATGAGTTGGGGCCAACTTGATGGTATATAACAACAACATAGAGATAGATAGATACATAGAGATAGATAGATAGATAGATAGATAGATATCTCTATGTATCTATCTATCTATCTATCTATATATGACTCTGTGGGGCAGTTCTATTCCATTTTCCATCTTCCAGGGTTACTATTTGACAATAGGTTTTATGTGGTCTATAAACCTCAATCAGAGAACGTAAAAAAAAAAAAAAAAAAAATCCAAAACCAAAGTCACTGCTGTGGAGTTGAACCCAACTCACAGCAACCCCTCCTTGGGTTTCCGAGGCGATATCCTTACTGAAGTAGATTGCCCTACCTTCCTTCTGAGGAGTGGCTGGTGGGTTTGAACCACCAGCCTTCTGGTTAGCAATCAAATGCCTCAGGCACTATGCTACCAGAGTTCCTGTTAATGAGAAATCGCAAGTGACCAGGAAAAGCAAATACAAATCTTCTCTGGAAGAACTCAACTTCAGTCAGTCCAAAAGCAATTTTAAGATGTAGTCTGACTTTGTTTTGTTATGTTGATAAGGTCATATAAGAGTAGAGTGAGTCCTAAACCTAATCTCTTGAATGATGTCTTATGCCTGTGAACAACCGTATAGCCCCAGAAAATAAGCATTGTAAAACAGCATTAAAAGACAGTATAGACACAGAGAGATACACACAGGGAAAGATGCTATGTGAGGATCTGCCCACAATCCAAGGAATGCCAATAAATGCCAGGGATGTCAGAAGATGAACGAGACAAGGAATGATTTTCTTCTATGGTAGACACAGCATAGCCCTCCATAACTCCTAGCCTCCAAACTGTGAGACAATGAATTCCTAGTCTTGAAAGCCTTAAAAAAAAAAAAAAGTAGCCTAATTTGAGAGATGTTAAAATACAAAAAACCGCACATCTCAGAATCTATGAAATACTGTGTTTACAACTTAGAGCAGGATCTGGTAAACAGTGAAAACAAAACCAAAACCAGAAAAACAAAACAAAACAAAAAACACCCCACTGAGTCGATTCTGACTCATAGCAACCCTACAGGACAGAGCAGAATTGCCCTATAGTGTCTCAAAGTTGTAATTTTTAAGGAAGCAGTCACATTTTTCACCCACAGAGCAGCTGGTGGGTTCACACTACCAATCTTTTCATTAGCCGCTGAACACTTAACCACCACAACACCAGGGATCCTCGCAAACAAAAAACAAAACATTAACATTCCACTGGTCAAAAAACAAAACATTAACATTCCACTGGTCAAAAAACAAAACATTAACATTCCACTGGTCAAGTGCAAAGGCCCCAAGGAAGGAATATTATGTTTAAAAGTAACTGCAAGGAGGCCACTATGGCTCAAGGCCCCGAGGAAGGAATATTATGTTTAAGTAACTGCAAGGAGGCCACTATGGCTAAAGCACTGTGAGCTCTGAGTTACAATTTATAATCAGTAAGAATGGTATATTCAGTGATAAGAGTATCACTTAGACGTTGGATAAAACAGGTATGGATAAAATTTTGTAAATAAATGAAACCCCATAAAAATGACATTACAATACAGTAAGTATAGCCATAGATTCAATAAGACTAGAATAAATTATCTTTTTGCTATAGGATTCAAATTCTACTTATGAATATCTAACCTGGTATTAACTTCATGTGTACTAAACACAACAGACTAAAGTATTTAGAAAAAACACAATTAAACCCCAAACTTTTGTTTTTAATTTTCTTCAAAATTAAAGAAGAAATATTAAAACAACAAGTTAAAAATAGAATTTGATAAGTAGCCTAGAGAGTTCAAGCGTATTTACTTTTTGGTTCTCAAATTTAAAATAGAAACAAGCATGAACTTTAACTCTAAGTTCCCTTATCACATCTCCAAGGGAGATTAAAAATCATGTCCTATATTTGCTTCTTCCTTTGTACTTTCAATACAATAGAGAGGATCAAAGCTTAAAGTCAGCTCTTTGCAAAAGTTTAATAAAACTGGTAAGAATCATCAAAAAATCTAAAACCAAATTCAAGAATAAAAAAAGAACACCACATTCTCATTTGGATTCCAGGGACCTAAGAAAAGGCTCTATTTGCCAAGGTCAGCAGGAACATACAAGAGGCTGACAACAGGAAAGGAGACAGGTGGTGAGTGTATATGTGCTGTCAACTAGTGAATAGAGGAGCAGAGCACAGTACCCTGCTTGGGAAGATAACATACAAACAAAACAGAAAACGAAAATCGTGGGCAAGTCACTCCAACATACAATCACAAATCAAATATAAACAAAAAAAGGTCACAATTCCTCAGAGACAACAGAGTATCACAGTCCACACAAAGAAGCAAGAGAAAGCAGGAGAAGAAACAAGAGACCAAGATATAGACCCAAACCACATCCCTAAGGAAGATGCAGCACTGGAACTCCCTGATAAGGAATTAAAAAGAATTACACTTAGGTATCTTCAAAGAATTGAGACAGATCAAGGAAAACACTGACAAAATTGAGGAAAACACAAAGAAAACTCTACAACAATTTTGAAAGACAATACAAGAACAAAATGACAAAACAAATGAAAAAATCAGAAATGATACAAAATCTACACACAGAAATCCAGAAGATTAATACTAAATTTTCAGAAATAGATAAGACATTGAATGGGCAAAGGAGCAGAACTGAATCAATGGAAGACAGAATTAGGAAGACTGAAGGCAAATAACCAAACACTTCTCTGAAAAAAGATCAATCAGAAAAAAGAGCAAAACAAAACGAAGAAAGCCTAAGGTTCATGTGGAATACTATCAAAAGGAATAACCGACATGTAATTGGGATTCCAGAACAGGAAGAGACAAATAAAACCACAGAGAAAATTGTCAAAGATGTGTTGGAGGAGAATTTTCCTGATATGATGAAAGATGAGAATATATCCATTCAGGAACCCCAAACAGGATAGATCCCAACAGAAAATCACCAAGACATATCATCATCAAACTCACCAAAACCAAACACAAAGAAATAATCGTGAAAGCAGCATGGGAAAAACGAAAAATTATCTACAAAGGGCAAACAGTAAGACTAAGCTCGGATTTCTCGGCAGAAACCACGCAGGAGAGAAGACAATGGGATGGTATATATAAAACCCTGAAAGAGAAAAATTTCCAACCAAGAATTATGTAACCCAGCAAAACTGTCCCTCAAATACGATGGTGAAATTAAGACATTTCCAGATAAGCAGAAATTAAAGGAAAATTAAAACCAGACCAATCTTACAAGAGATGCTAAAGGGAGCACTTTGGACAGAGAAGCAGCAATAGCAAACAACAACTGACCATTAACACACATGATGATATAACCCAGAAACCAACCCAGCTATGAAGTATCCAAAGTAAATAAGCCTACAAGATTGTGAAAAGGAACAAGAGACAACAATGGACAAATGAGGACAACCAGAAACCAAAAAGAGGGAAAAAACTGTTATCGTTACAGAACTTCTAGATGGTAGGGGAAGTCAAGACAACTACAAGATAGAACGCACTGTTCTAAACTTAGGAAGAAAACTATAAATCACAGAGTAACCTCAAAGAAAAATGATAAGCTTTCACATCAAAATTAAAAAAAGGACCAGCACAAATGTTTAGCAAATACTAAAACAGTAACAACAAAGAAAGTGATAACATGATTCATAAACAAAACAAGCTCAGCATAGAAAATTATAAGGAACAAAGAAATCAACACCATGAAAAAGCACATAACAAAAATGACAGCAACAAATCCATATTTGCTGATAATTACATATCTGGCAAGGGATTTATCTCTAAGATTTATACAAAACTCCAATGCCTCAACACCAAAGAGATTAACAATCCAATTGAAAAATGAGCAGAAGACATGAATAGACACTTCACCAAGGAAGACATTCAAGTGGCCAGCAAATACATGAAGAAATGCTCACGATCATCGGCTATCAGAGAGATCCAAATCAAAACAACAATGAGATACCATCGCGCCCCATAGTGGCAAGGTTCAACAAGACAGAAAATAACAAATGTGGGTGGGGATGTGGAGAGACTGGGACTCTCATACACTGGTTGTGGGACTGTGAAGTGATACAACCATTGTGGAAAGCAATATGGTGATTCCTTAGAAAGCTGGAATTGGAAATACCGTTTGACCCAGCAATCCCATTACTAGGTATATATCCTAGAGAGGTGGGAGCCAGGACAGACATATGCACATTCATGTTCATCGCAGCCCTATTCACAATAGCAAAAAGATGGAAACAACCTATATGCCCAACAGCAGAAGAGTGGCTGACCAAACTATGGTACATACACATAATGGAATGCTATGCAGCACTAAAGAATAATGTAGAATCTGCAAAACACTGCACAATATGGATGAACCTGGAGAACATTATGCTGAGTGAAATAAATCAATCACAGAAGGACAAATATAGTATTAGTTCGTTGTCATGGAGAGCCAAGGGAAGGTTTATACATGGAGGGAAACTTCCTTTGTTGGTTGCCGGGGAGCGGAGGGGAGGGAATGCTGAGGGGGGGGAAAAAAAAAAAGCATCGACCCATGTCACTTAGTTTTGTGTATTTCAGTGTATATAAATTATATTTCAATAAAATGCATTAAAAAAAAGTGAAATGTGTGTGGGGATGCAAAGAAAAACAAGAACACAACAGATATAGACATTGAAAAAGATGAGACATTAAATAAATTTGACAATAAATTCAAAAGTTTACACAAAATTAACAAATTCCTAAAAGATTAAATGTTATTTTAAGAAGGAAGAAAAAAATCTGAATAGTTCTATGATCATTAAAGAAATCAATCAATAATAAAAAACCTTCCCAGCCCCATATGACTCACTGAGGAGTTCTAGCAAACATTCAAGAGAAGTACACAACTCTACCATAAGATAGAAAAACAATATTTCACCAAATTCTTTTACAGACTAGTATAATCTATAAAGGAAAGTTAGGAAAATTAACTTTCAAATTTCACTCATTAACACATATTCAAAAATCCCAAAGTACTGGAAAAGCATATCTGGATGTGTGTGTGTTTAAAAAAATAAAAACACATCAAAATAGAAATGCATAGTAGTTTTTCTGAACAAAGCAAAAAAGTCACATTAACATACTAAAGTAAAAACATCATCTCAATAGATACAGAAAACCCATGTAACAAAATTCAAAACCCATTAAAGATTGAAAAAAATTCAAATTAGGAATAGGATGGAAAGTATATCTATAAAATAACTTTAACAAGCATTACAGGTACTGGTGAAATCCTGCAAGTTTTCTCTTTGAGTTAAGCAGAAAAAGAGATACCTGGTTATCACCAATTCTTTTCTACAACATGCTGAAGGGTCCAGCCAGTGAATTAAGAAGAAAAAATCCAAGATCAAGGAAAAGACACAACAAAAATGTTATAATTCAGAGGTGATGATTATTAATTTTAAAAATTCCCAAACAGCGACTTCTCCAGCCCCTCTCAGGGACCCGTGAACCTCGCCTGGGCCCCTCTCAGGGACCCGTAAACCTCTCCCGGGAGCGCAGAATAAAAACTTCTCTTTAACTCCACTTTTGTGCATCCTCTTCTCCTTACTGTGACCTTACATCTGGTGCATTTGCCGGGAAGGGGAAGTGTGGTGCAAGTAATCTCTGCTGGAACAGAGTGCTGCACCCCCCCTTCTCCCTATCCTCCTCCTCTTCACGGACCAGGAACCTCCAGCTGTCATCATCCAACACCAGTGTTTCCCATTTTGGCTAATTTCCCAATCCTGGGCACCTAGATTCCAAGTCCCAGTTCCACTTCCAGAGCCTCTGTCCACAAACTGTGAGCTCACATCAGAGTCTCTTCCACTCTAAAGGCTGAGGTACCCTGGGGATGTCCTGGGTTCCCTGTCTTTCCATGGCATAGGTGTTCCAGACTGAAGACTACAGCGGAGATGTCCACTGTTTTCTTCCAGTCTCCATTTCCAAGATTCTGGCGAAACGACTGGGACACTGGTCCTTTGACAGAATCTTTCCACCAGGACTTAAGGGATCATGGGTAACCAGAACTCTAAACCAGACCCAACTACTCCCCTGGGGTGTCTCCAACTCAATCTCCATGCCCTGGGGCTGGCTCAGGACTTCCATTCCAAACGCCTAATTTTCTATTGCACTACTGTTTGGCCTCAATACCAACTGAATAGTAATTCTCGGTGGCCTGAGCAAAGGAACTTTCGATTTTAATATCCTCACTGATCTTGATAATTTCTGCCACTGCACAAGCAAATGGCCAGAGGTTCCCTAAATCCAAACTTTCTTTCACCTGCACTCCCATCTCTCTCTCTCTCTCTCTCTCTTTCTCTCTCTCCTTCTCTGCTTTACTGGCAATACCACCCAAATTCTCCTATCTCATGAAACTCCTATTTAAACCCCCTCAAACCCTCTCTAAAGACTCCTCAACCCCTCTTAATTTCCCTAGCCTACAATCTCTGGGGTTAGAGTCCCCTTCGGCTTCTTTGGGGGTTTGAGTCCCCTTTGGTTGGATTAGGTAGGGTAAAGGGTTTGAGTCCCTCTAGCAGCTCTAGTAGAGTGTTCACATTCGGTTTCGTTGCGGTTGGCGTCTGTGTGACTGTTTAGTGTTAATGATATATGTGAAGTTCCAAGACGAAAAGTTGCGGAATTTGAATGGGCCTGAAGTTGCATTTCGTGTGTCGGACTGGCATAACGGTGTGGCTTAGCCCTCCGCTCCGGGGTTTATACGGAGACACCTTAGCCAAAGACCCACTGAAACCTTCATAAGAAGGGCAGACGACCAGGCATCAGAGAGGTCCTCGGGACTTGTCTTTTGTTTTGTGTGCACCACTGTCACTATGGAAAGTACCCCCAGTAAATCTACTGTGTCAGAATACATGATCAAAAATTTTCCAAAGGGATTTAAAGAAGATTATGGTGTTAGCCTCAGTTCACCTAGATTAAGAATCTTTTATGAGACCCATCCACCAGAGCACCCAACTTCCTCTTTTTCTGACCCACCTGAATCTCTTTCATACACACCTCATAGAACACCCCCTTATTCAGGACAGGCACTTTCAACTCCACCACTTCCCCAGATTCCTTTTTTACCCTTCCCAGCGAGCAGCCACACCTGTTCTCAACAGCCCCTTCTCTGTCCCTTACCTGAAGTGGCTGACTTTGAAGGTGTTATCTGTGTCCATATTCCTTTCTCCCTCACCAACTTATCTCAGATTGAAAATGTCTGGGTTCCCTTTCTCACAATCCCACCACCTACCTACATTAAGGAATTTCGTTACCTCTCTCAAGCCGATGACTTAACTTGGCATGACATTTATGTCATTCTTTCTTCCACTTTAAATTCTGACAAAAGGGAACGTGTTCTTGGGGCTGCTCGGGAACATGCCAATCAAACTCATTTAACTGACTCTACCATGCCAGTGGGTCCAGAAGCCGTTCCTGGGCAGGACCCCATGGGAATACCAACTAGATACACTGACAGTGATCACACTCACAGAGATAAAATGCTCCAGTGCCTCCTAGCAGGCCTACAAGCTGTTTCACATAAAGGTGTTAACTTAAACTGCAGGAAGATTACTCAACTTCATAATGAAAACCCAGCAAACTTTTCTCAATCGCCTCACTGAGGCCCTTACACAATATACTCGCTTAGACTCAACCTCCCCAGCTGTTGTTGTTGTTGTTGTTATGTGCCGTCGAGTCAGCCC
>NW_006921743.1:852633-857406 GCF_000298275.1 Orycteropus afer afer
TGAGGAAGAGAAAGACATAGAGAGGTGCGTGGGAGGTACAGACAACAAAGATGAACCCTTTTGCACATATATTACGGCGTTGTCAGTGAAGGCAAACATGGATATTTTGTTAGATAGATGGGTGGACAGGCTGAACTAGTAGGTTATCTCTATTGAGTGCGAGTGTACCCAAGAACATGTATAGAGTTGGCAGACAACGGTCCTGTAAGTTTATATGTATGATCTGAATTCCCAGGTGTATAGTAGAGCTGACAAAGGGCAAGATTGTAATCACTGCTTGGTCACAGCCAGCTACCAAGAGCGACCAAGTAGTTGAACCTGTGGGCTCGGGACCATCGTCGCAGGGAACATCAAGCTCAATGGGCATAACATACTACACAAAACATTGTTCCACCTCCTACTTTGGCGAGTAGTGACTAGGGTCTTAAAAGCTTTCAAGCTGCCATCTAGATGCAACGATGGGTTTTCCCTCGTCCAGAACAAAGAAGAATGAAGAAAACCAAAATTCATGGAAACGATTAGTCCCGGCGACTGGTACACCATCCGATCTTCAGCCTATATGACTAGGAGACCAGAAGAACTAGATCGTGCCTGGCTACCAATGTCAACCACTTGGAAGGGGATCTATGAAGGAGATCCTGGATAGAGAGAGAGAGCAATGTGGAACAAAACTCAAAACCATTTGGAGGGGAAAAAAAGCAGGGGGGGGGGTCAGGTTTGCTGGTCTGATAGAGACTGGTGGAACCACTGAGACTATGTTCCCTAACTGCCCTTCAAGTCTGGAACTGAATCCACGCCTGTGGCTTCCAACCAACAATAGACTGGTATACGAGTTGAACATTTCCCTGAGGTAGATACACTCATTGGAGAGAACAATCATGGGAGAAAGAAGGGCTGCTTATGCACAGGCAGACAGCTCAGGGGCAGGAGTGCATGGAGGGATGGACACATGGAAGAGGTAACTATAGGGAGAAAGTAGGAGGGGAGCTGTTGCATTGTGGTAAATTGTGGTCAATGTCATGAGACAAAGTGTATGTGAACTACTGTATGGAAAAGAAATTTGCTCTGTAAATCTTCACCCAAATCACAATTAAAAAAAAAAATTAAGAAAGCTCACTGCCACTGAGTTGATTCCGACTCACAGGGACCCCTACTGGGTTTCCAGGGTGGTAAATCTTTACAGAAGTAGATTGCCTCATCTTCCTCCTGCAGAGCAGCTGGTGGGTTTAAACTGCCAACCTTCATGCCTTAGGCACCACACTACCAGAACTCCTTAAAATTAAGCAAAGTTCTATTCAAACATCAAAAGGAGAAAAAATAAGCTGTAGTGTTGGAGAAGATTTTTTTTTAACACAAATAACTGACCTAGGTCTAGTCTGCCCAATAAAAACTACATGAAACCATTAAGTCAGACTATCCAACGAAGAAAAATAAAGCACAAATATCTGGAAAGACGTCCTAACAAAAGATAGCCAATCTGCCCATTAACAAACAAAAAGGTTCTCGACCTCATTTAGTCAGAGAAATGCAAAGTATAACCACAATGACATGCTACTTTATTATACATCCACCTGGTCTGCAAAAACTAGTCATGTGTGGATGAGAATGCAGAGTAATGGGATTCTTCATATTGTTGTGGAAGTATAATCAGATACAAACACTTGAAAATGAAGAGTCTTTGGTCTTACCTACTAAAGTTGAAGACATATAGGTTTTACACCCAGCAACTCTACTCCTTGAGAAACTAAAGCACATCCACACCAGGACACATGCACGAGAACATCATGGCAGCACTGTTCCTAACAGGCCCAAACTAGAAACAAACTGCAAGGTCCATCAACAGCAGAAGGCACTGAGATCTTCGCCTTGACTATTCACACTTTCTAATGAGGAGAAAAGATTGCTGATCATGAAAAATATTTCCACCTACAAGTCACACTGTTTCCTTTGAAGCTGCTGTGTACCTAATACTTAAATGGCAAAGAACCCTAACACTTTATAGGACAGAGTGTTTTAGTGTTCGGATAGCTATCACATGACCATTCTAACTGAACTATTATCTGCCTACCCATCATTTCCATCCAATCTTACTTCTAGTCCCTAAAGCCAGGATGCTCTTCTCTAGTAGGACCACAGAATCACTTTGGGAAATATTTTTAAAATAGAAGCTTTTAGCTCAATGCAATGTGTACTGGTATCGTTCCCTTTTGTGTATAGTAGGACCACAGAATCACTTTGGGAAATATTTTTAAAATAGAAGCTTTTAGCTCAATGCAATGTGTACTGGTATCTTTCCCTTTTGTGTATACATGCTTGTTTAATACTTTCTACACTCAAGTACATTAGAAGGTTCCCTATACAGCCAATTTATTTAGATGCTGTCTGTCTCCTTTTCATCTTCACAATTTGTATTTGTATCAGAATTTCAAGTTATTTAGAAGTCTGTAATTGAGCTATATCCTTAGTCTAGCAAAAGAATTACCTGTGTTTGTAGAAAGCTCTAAAATCGGTTTTCTAAAATATGATCTATTTTTAGCATCTCATAATTCTTCTTTATCTCCAGAGTGGGTAAACATATTCTGTAAAGGGTCAGAAAGTAAATGGTTTATTTAGGCTTTGTAGGCCAGATGGTCTCAGTTGTAACCATCCAACAATGTTGTTGAGCATGAAAGCAGTCATAGATGATACCCAAACAAATGGCATGGCTGTGTCCCAATAAAACTTTATTTATAAAAACAGGTACCCTGCAAGCTGTAGTTTGCTGACCTCTCATTTACATTATTATTAACCACATGCAGATGCTTGTTATCCAATATATTATCTCCAAGACAGCTAGCCAGTACTGGGCAAGAGTATTAGTTTAGCTGCTTCCCTTACATTTAATAAGAAAACTGTCAGGACCATTCTACAATCTTCAATGCTAAACACAACAAATCTAAGAATTAACAGTAAAGAAGAAAAATGCACAAAGATGCACATACAAAGATGTTAACTGAGAGATTATTTACAAAAAAGAACTGAAAACAATTTAACAGAGATTTTTTTTTTCTTTAAATCAGTGACTATTTAACCAGTAAATTCTATTCCAAAGAATCTGACACAGAAGATGGTGACAATATTTTCCTAGGTGAAAAAAGGTAGCTGCAAAACAATGCATAGCATTATACCACTTGGAAACATCTAAACGTATTTCTTAAAGAATTAATAATGGTAACATTTGAGCAAATTGGTATGTCAGGTGGCTTTCTGCATTTTGAATTCATTTCACTGAGTTTGTCAAATTCTAAAAGTTAAAGAAGATGATTGTGAAGGCAAATTTCAGCTGGATTTAGAAGTTCACCAGGTTAACTCACTGGTTAGGTAGACATACTATTTTATCAACATAGATCCCTTCAGCAATCAGAGATATTTAAATGCCTTTGTATGTAACTTTGTTTAATCTGTAAGAAATCTGTGAGGTAAGTAAGGATTTCTTTAACAGAAAATTCAGAAATTTCTAAGATGTTCCTTAAGAACAGCTCCAACCTTGAAATAGCAGCAGAGATTTAAGCACCATTCTTAATAAGATTTTTCGAGACTTCATAAAAGCATTCTCCCTTCATGAAGCATTCCATCATTCACAGATTATCTTGTTACTAAGGAAAATGTGCTAATACCTAAAAACAACATCCTTTGTTTAATTCAGTAATTAAATGACATAATCAGTGAAGAGACTCTTACCCCAGGAAAATTTTTACACGCAGTTCTTTTTTGGTCCTTGAAATTGTCTTCAATGTGGTAATTTCTGCATCAAACCAAAATCCTCTTTCTCCAGGACTTTCTACATTGTAATTAACCATTACCATGTCGCCAACATTGAGTTCATTCCATTTCAGAGTGGTTCTAGCTCGTGGGCGAAGATCCTTGACACTCATTTCTAGAGTTCCACTTTCCGGATATCTGAGGAGAGAGAGAACCACAGAACGTTATTTATGATTACTTATTTAGTGCAAAGAACACTAAAATTAGAAGTAACACATATAAAAACTTAATTATGCAGGGTTAATTATCTACATATAGAAAAAGGGGACATGTAAAACAAGTTTTGACTTTCTTTAATAAAACGTATACTTCATGTTGGCTTGTCCCTTATACTGTGATGCCAATGGGTTGGTTTAAGTGTGAGATGTGACCTGTAGAGTGCCAGATAAGTGTTTATCTCTACGTTTAAGAACCATAATCATATCTACATTGAGAGGGACATATGTGATTTCCCTAGAACACAGGACATGTAACATATCTATTCAGGCAAGTATTATTGTTCTGATCTGGATATTCTGAATGACAGTTTGTACATTCATAGCCCTTGAAGCAAATCATATATATTCATCACTTTAATTCCAGAGCAATAGAATTCTTGGTAAAGTCTTAGAAAGGTATTCCTTGCTATCTTAGGGGAGGTGGTAGTGTTGTATGCTGTTGAGTTGATTCCAACTCATAGCACCTCTGTAGGACAGAGTAGAACTGCTTTATAGAGCTTCCTAGGAGCAGACTGTCAGGTCTTTTCTCCTGCAGAGCTGTTAAGTGGGTTTGAACTGCCAACTTTTCTGTCAACAGCTGAACACTTAACCAATGCACCACTAGGCTCCTTTTGGGGGAAGTATCGGTAGGTAAAAACATAAGTTCTTTTTGCTTTATATTTTCTTGTTGTTGTTGTTGTTGTTATGTGCCGTCGAGTCAGCCCTGACTCATAGCGACCCCTCCTTGGGTTTCCGAGGCAGTATCACTACGGAA
>NW_006921743.1:857506-863755 GCF_000298275.1 Orycteropus afer afer
CAACCTTCCTTCCGAGGAGTGGCTGGTGGGTTTGAACTGCCAGCCTTCTGGTTAGCAGTCAAGTGCTTTAGCCACTATGCTACCAGAGCTCCCCAGCAGGAGCTACTATTTTAGCTACTCACTTTATCACCCAGTCTACTCCAGATATTAGAAAAAAAACTGAAAAGGCAGAGGAGGGCCCCCAGACTCCCATCCAAGACCTGGTGAATATGGCCTTTAAAGTCTTTAACACCCAGGAGGAACTGGCTGAGGCAGATAGGGAATCCCACACTCGTACTCATCAGAAGGCTAATTTACAAGCCCAAGCCTTAATGGCAGCCCTGAGGCCCACACCTACTACCAGCCAGAAGCAACCTCCCAACAGGAGCCTGTTTTAAATGTTGAGAGGAAGGCCACTGGGCCAGCTGTTGTCCACATCCACGACAACCTTCTAGACCTTGTCCGGCGTGTGTTAAGAAGGGACATTGGAAGAGTGACTGTCCCTCAGTGCCAAGACACGGAAGGCCAACTCCTCCAACCTCTGACCTGCCGTTGACTGCCTGAGTCTGGCAGCTGCTAAGACTGAAGGAGCCCCGACTCATGACCCCGATCACTCTCGCCGAACCCAGGGTAACACTCAAGGTAGCGGGTAAGTTGACATCCTTCTTGGTCGATAGGTGGGCTACCTATTCTGTCTTACTTTCCTTCCTGGGACAATTATACCCCTACACAGTCTCAGTGATAGGAATTGATGGACACTCCTCCAAATCCCAGGTAACAGGTCCTGTCACATGCCTCACAGACAACAGAATTATTACACACTCCTTTCCAGTGATACCTACCTGCCCCACCCCACTTTTAGGAAGAGACCTTCTTTTTAAGTTAGGAGTCACCCTACACTGGGCTCAGGAACCCTCAGCACTACTTCTACCACCATTAATCTCTACTCTATCCTCCACACCGAACCCTCCTTTATCTCCTGATTTAGAGGATCCAATTGTGTGGGACATTTCTACTCTTACTATTGCTAACCACCATTCACCTGTTATTATTCATTTAAAAGACCACTCACATTTTCCCTCTAGACCCCAATGTCCCATCTCCCTGACACATAGGCAAGGACTGAAAACTCTTATTCAACGCCTCTTATCTAAAGATCTTTTAATTCCTACACATTCACCCTATAATACTCTCATCCTCTGTAATACCTCTACACCCTGTTGTTCCTAAGCCTTATACACTACTTTCTCTCATCCCACCGTCTACTACTAACTTCTCTGTACTAGATCTTAAAGATGGCTTCCTTACCATTCCACTTGATCCAACTTGTTATCAGACAGAAATTACAATACCCATTACTCCCAAATCAGTATCTTCTAATTAGTTTCCGTATGCCTGTTTTACATACGACCAATCCTCTGCAGGTTGTAAATATCTCCTTTCCACCTATGGTAGATATTATTACTGGTCATGTAGGAGACATGATACCTTTGAAAGTACCAAGTCTAAATACTTCTATAATATTTAGTGACCTAAATAAGGTGATTTATTCGTGACCCTTGGGACACCAGATGGGTGTCAGGGGTCGAGGGTAAACTGTATACTTGAAGTTCTCTCTCTCTATCCTCAGGAACCATCTATATAGCACGGGAATACATTGCAGCCCTCCACACTTCCATACATATCTCCACCAGCATATCCCAAGCAGAACAGACTTTACAGGAACAAATCCTGGGAACTCCCAAAATAGTTCCAGTTTCTTCCTGGATACAGATCATTCAACACACTATCCTTCCTCAACCATTCTCACACTTTACCCAATGTTTCACACTGCGTCCTTTGAGCTTCACTTCAACGACCCTTACTTGCAGCTGTACCTATTAGTTTCACTCAACTACCACCTACACCCATTCCCAATACTTCCTGCACCACTCCTCCACTACAAGTGTCTCTTTGGGAACCTGAAACCCTTAACCAGACACATCCTTCCAGAGTTTGTTTTTTCACCAACACTTTATCTACCCCCCTGGGGTATGGCTTTTGCTCACTGAACATTTCTATTGTGCCCTGTACCTCTGCAACACCTGGCACTCACTTTTGGTGTAATGGAAGTTTAACTAAATGTTTAAACTCCACCACTCCAGGCCCCTGCTTTCCAGTAACAATAATACCCCAACTCACTCTATATGGGGAACCCGAATTTTCCTGGCTACTACATGGAACCAGAATCAAAAGTGCTGTTTTTCTACCTATCATGGTGGGCCTCAGTTTAGCCTCCGCTTTTGCAGCAGCAGGAATAGCAGGTGGAGCCCTGGGTCATAGTATAATATCAGCCCAAGATTTTCAAACCTGTCTAGAGGTAGCACTTGAAACTACTGAAGATTCTCTGGCCTCCCTCCGGCGGCAACTAACCTCTTTAGCCCAAGTTACTTTACAGAATCGAAGAGCTTTGGACCTATTAACAGCAGGAAAAGGTGGAACTTGCCTCTTTCTTTTAAAGAAGAATGCTGCTATTGTATCAACGAATCCAGTCTGGTGGAACAAAATGTCAATACACTGACTCCGCTGAGCGAGGAACAGAAATCTCACCATTTGAATAGCTCCAGTCACCACTAACAGCCTGGTTATTACCCCTTATAGAACCTCTTCTACTAAGAAGTCTCTTTTTTCTTTTCGCCCCTTGCCTGTTTAGATTCCTATAAAACCGGCTTAAAGAAACGTCCAGAGTTACTGTTAACCAACTACTTCTACACCCATACACCCGCCTGGCAACCGACCCAATTCCCACTGACACCAGCCTTTAACCCCACTCCGACCCGGTTCAGCAGGAAGCAGCCAGAAAGGTAACTTCTTGCCCTTTTTATCACCAAAAAACGCTGGAATGTCAGACAGGAACACAGGGAGCCAGGCAGGTAAAGGATTAAGCCGGAAAAAATTACAAGAACTGGTCAAGCAAGGGAGTGGCTGACCACACCCTATACTAAACCCCAGCACATAACCTTGGCTTATGAAGACCCTCAACTATTTCCTGCCCACTATACTAATGAAGAAGTGCTTCAACTCTGCTTCCTGCCCCCATGCTAATGAGGTGCTTTTACCTTATTGGTTCCTGTAACACATACCCTGCTCTCAATCCCTTCCTCTAAGAACCAGGAAGAAAATCACTATTAAAAAACCCTTTCTTTCACCTGGGCAGCAGGAATTCTCTGGCCCCTCTCAGGGACATGTGAGCCTCACCCGGGCCCTTCTGGGGAAACTGTAAACCTCTCCCAGGAGCGCAGAATAAAAACTTCTCTTTAACACCAGCCCCCCGAAAAAAATTCCAAAACAACCTACATGTAAATGAAAGTAAGTTTAGTAAGGCTACTGGATCCAAGATGAAAGGTTACGTGTATTCCTATATACCAGTAACAAAGAGAAAAATGAAATAGCACGTACTGTAACAACAGGTAGTACCTAAGGCTGAAGGATAACAGATACATAAAATCTCTAGAGAAAATTACATCATATTGAACCATATAAAATTGCCACCATTTCAATATTTTCACCAACAAAAACAAAAATTTCATGATTCAACCTAACAGAAAGTGGAGAGGGAATTTTTGTCTAAAATTTAATCAAGTGTGGAAAAAAAGTACATATACAATGTTATCTTTTTTAATATTGAAAAGTCAGTGACCATTTAGGATATAATTAATAATGAGTATTTAAATTGATGATAAATAAAGAGAACGTGCTATTAACAAAGGGGGGGGGGCAAAATAAGCGGAGATAACTCACATTCATGGATTAGCTTCAACACATTACCCAGAAAATGCCCAATAGGTTTTCATGTGGAAATTACCAATGCAAATAAAATTACACTACACCAAACACAGTAAGACCTTCTTAAAGAACAAGGTAGGATGACCTGCTCTGCCTGATTTGGAAAGCAAGGAACTGATATAAGGATACAGAAAACAGACCAATGCTACAGAAAAGACCAGAAGATAGAGAAGGCAACATTTTCTGAGGAGGGAAACATTTCTTAAGCAAGACCTACAAAGCGCAAGCACAGGGGGAATAATGATAAACTCAACTATGTTAAAATTAAGAAAGCTCTTGAAGGGAAGGATATAGATATATAAACCCCAACTAGCAGAAGAACTGGCATGAAAATACTAGAAAAGGAGACATACAGAGCTGCGGTCTGGCAGCAATCCTGACCACACAGACAGCTTACAGATTCCTGAGTGCTTATAGGACCTAAGAATTAACCTAAAAACCAGCCGTGCTAGCCAGGGATGGCACGGAGGACTGCTCTGGTGGCTGGGTAATAAACAGAGAAGGCGAAGAGAAAGGCGGGCTGGGCTATGGACTTCTGCCTGTCCGGAGGGTGCCGCCATTTTGAATGTTCACAAGTGGCATGACCATTTTGGATATTTAAAGAGACAGCGCTCTCCCAGATTCCAGTGGCTTATGAACACGTTCCGCTTGCCAGCAGCCCCAAGGACACTATGGACCTACAGGACTGAAAAGGTGCGACATTCCTCTTGTTATTCTTATACCCCACACCCACTTGGTGAACAGAGGTGCGGCCATCCCCCACTCCCACCTACCTCCTGGGCCCGCAGGAATTCCATCCCAGTCTGTGTGTTCAGATGGAGCCTGGGTGCCCAGCCCTGTCCTCCAGTGATTTTTTTTTTCTCTTTTTTTAAAATTTTTATTTATTTTCTTCTTTGCTTTCTTTTTTCTGGTACTTAGTTTGCTTATATTTGTCTGTTTTAAAACTACTATTATTATTAATACTTTTGTCCTTTTCACTATTATTCTTTAGTCTTCCCCTCCCAGGTCCTGGTTATCAGGTTTCTTTTCTTTTCCCTGTTCCTTTTTGAAAAAAAAATTTTTTTTTTTTTGTAATTTAAATTTTTTCCCTTTTTTCTCACAGTTAACCCCATTCCTTGTTTTACTTTTTGCATTTTTTCCCATGTTTTTCTTCATTATTCTCATTCTCTACCTTTTTTTTCTTAGTGCCCTATCCCCAGATATTGCAGATTATCTTCTTTTTTCATCTTCTTTTTCCCTTTTATCTTTCTTTGGTTACTGTTCCTGTGTGATTACATGGTGTGTATTTTGTCCATATGCTTTTAGTTTTTTGATTGTTATTCAACTGTAATTTTTGTCTGAGTGGGAGACAGCCACAGTCCCCATAAGACACAACTACACCCACACTTCCTGCAATTTCACTTACTGAGCAAGAGTCACTACACCTCCTTCTCCACCAACGGGCCAATAATAAAAAACCATTAAGAAAAGCCTGAATCACCCTTGGCTGCTCTTCACAAACAGTTAACAGAGATCTAAATATAACAATACCACGATGTCTCAGAGACAACAGACCATCACAGTCCACACAAAGAAGCAGGATAAAGTGGTAGAAACAAGGGAGCAGGTTACAGACCCAGAACACATCCCTGAGGAAGCAACAACATTGCAACACTCTGATAAGGAATTCAAAAGAATTATCTTTAGGTATCTTCAAAGGATTGAAAGACAGACCAAAGAAAACACAAAAAAAAACCTTAGAAGAATTTTGGAAGAAAATACAAGAACAAAATAACAAAATAAGTGAAAAATTAGAAATGATTCTAAATCTACAGATAGAAATCCAGAAGATTAATACTCGATCGTCAGAAATAGATAACACATTGAAAGGGCAAAGGAGTAGAATTGATGCAATGGAAGGCAGAATTTATGAGATTGAAGACAAATACCTGAATATGTCTTTGGAAAGGGATCAATCAGAAAAAAAATCAAAGCAAAATGAAGAAAGCCTAAGGTTCATGTGGGATATCATCAAATGGAATAATTTATGTGTCATTGGAATTCCAGAATAGGAAGAGAAAAACGTAACTACTGAGAAAACTGTCCAAGATTTGCTGGAGGAGAATTCCCTGATATAATGAAAGATGAGAATATATCCATTCAGAAAGTCCAACGAACCCCAAACAGGACAGGTCCCAAAAGAAAATGACCAAGACACATCATCATCAAACTCATCAAAACTAAAGACAAAGATAGAATCCTGACAGCATCACAGGAAACAAAAAGTTACCTTAAAAGGATAGCCAATAAGTATAAGCTCTGGTTTCTCAGCAGAAACCATGCAAGCAAGAAGGCAATGGGATGGTATATATAAAACCCTGAAAGAGAAAAATTTTCAACCAAGAATTATATATCCAGCAAATTGTCCCTCAAATATAATGGTGAAATTAGGAGATTTCCAGATAA
>NW_006921743.1:869322-878158 GCF_000298275.1 Orycteropus afer afer
CAACCTTCCTTCCGAGGAGTGGCTGGTGGGTTTGAACCGCCAGCCTTCTGGTTAGCAGTCAAGTGCCTTAGCCACTATGCTATTTTCTTAGCATTAGCTTAAGAATTATTTTAACAGGATTACATATGGACCTGTTCCTGAACTTGGGAACACTTAATCAAGTTTTGCCTTTTGCTTTATTCACAAGAAGAATATGAACCAATAGCCTCCTCTTCCCAGGAAGAGAAAGACAAGATTCTAGTTCTTTCACATAGCCAGTATCCTGGTAACAGTAAGAAAACACTTTTATATGTATCAGACCATGTCAAGGAATTCCAGCAGAATCTAGCTTTTACTCCTATTTCTAAAGATAAGCTTACCATAAACCTAACTCTGACCTAAACTTAAAGCTTTAGAAAGCGCCTCAATTTTAGTCCTACATTCTTGGTATCATCAGGCCAAAGGCAGTGATATAATAGTCCACACTTGGTCCCTATAAAATTAAGACCGGCCACCTTTATATCCTGTTAGGTCGGAACTAGAGAACAAAGAAATGAGTAACATCTGGTTCCCACTTTGAAAAACTCAATCTACAGGGGCAGGTCAAACTTAAACAGCAGTGGTTCTTAAAGTGTGGTCCCTAAAACAAAAGCATTAGCATCATCTGGTACCTTGTCAGAACTGTGAATTCTTGGGCCTCAGGCCAGACCTACTGAGTCAGAAATTCTGGGGATGAGGCCCAGCAATCTGTGCTTTCACAAATCCTCTTGATGATTTTGATGCATACTCAAGTTTGAGAACCCGTTTTGCTACAGGAACATAAGAATAAATAGTATACCCTACTGTGAAATTATATTAACAAGGTAGAATCCAAGAGTGGTCTTCTCAACATAAAACTGATCTGAAATAGGAAGCAGCTCTAGTGGCTAGCCTTGGTTCTTCCAAATTGAACAAGAACTAAAGAAGCTTAGGATTCTTATGGTATGCCCAATTCTACAATAAATGTACATTAAATTCTGTGTGGGCTGTTTAGTTAATGAACCCATTTAATCAAGCTTCCTCAAGTTTCAGTTAATTAAAAAAAAAAAAAAAAACTCAGTATTGACAAGGGGCCTCAGATTATCTGGTCTATTTACCCACACAGTATCCTAATTCCTTTCTCCTACAAGCCTTCTAAATAACCATCCAATCTCTGCTCAGACAGCAAGCAACTGTGGAGCAAACTATCCCTAAGAAAAGCCATTCTGTCTTCACATAACTCTGACACAGGACAGAGAGGACACTCGATACTAGAATAAAGATAAGCTTTTGGAACTTACTCTATCCCTATTCTCATGATGGAATCTATACATTATCCCTGCAACAGACCACCTACTGATAGTCTGAATGTCCCTGCCACCACTAATCTTTTCTTCTAAGTGAAAATATTATTTTCAGTTTCTTCAACCCATGTGGCAAAGTTTTGAATCCCTTTATCCTACTACTGTCTTCCCTCAAAATATGTTCTATTTTCAGCCTGTCTGGGTTTAATCTACAATTTAGCTTCTTTCTACCATGTATCCTTGGTAAAGTTACTAAACTTCTCTGTAACTATTTCTTATCTTTAAAATGTACCTAATGGTAACTACACTTCACATGGCTGTTTTGAAAACCAAAATAAAAAAACTTCAAGTGTTTAAAATAGTACCTGATGGGGTAAGTAAATGTCACTTGGTAATATTTTGTCATTATAACAGAAATAATCTTAAAGAAGTAAACTGGCAAGCACCAAGTCACTACAGTTCAACTTTTCTCCCTCTATTCATGGAAGGAAGACTAGGCAATCTACCTTCTGTAAAGACTTACCACCTCAGAAACTCAAGGGCGTCGCTATGAATTGGAATCGACTCAAAGGCAGTGAGTTTGGTTTGGAGTTTGGTAATAGCTAGAAGCGCTATCGTGGTGCAGTGTTAAAAGCATTTGGCTGCTAACCAATAGGTCGGTGATTCAAACCTACCAGCTGCTCCATGAGAAAAAGATGATGCAGTCTGCTTCTGTGAAGATTTACAGCCTTAGACAGTTTTACTCTGTTCTATAGGGTTGCTATAAGTTGGTGTTTTTTAATGGCTAAAGCATTTGACTGCCAACCAGATGGCTGGCGGTTCAAACCCACCAGCCACTCCTCGGAAACAAGATGGGAAAATCTACTTCCGTAGTGATGTTGTTGTTGTTGTTGTTGTTATTTGCCGTCGAGTCGGCCCCGACTCATAGCGACCCCTCCTTGGGTTTCCGAGGCAGTATTACTACCACCGTGGAAACCAAGGGGTTGCTGTGAGTCGGGTCTGACTCAACAGCACATGACAACAACAACAACATACTACGTTAGGAGTTTCTACCTGACATTTGGTGTTTATGCACTCTTGCTGTTTCACATTGGTTTGGTAATAAAAATAACTAATATTGTTTCCAACCTACAAAATGAAGAGGTTAAATTAGATCTCCAAGGGCTCTTCTCGTTCTGAAGTTGTGAATTTCCTACCTCAAAATTCCTAAAAGCACCATAAGATAGAAAAACTTCTATTTTAGATGAAGAGTCTTTCTCAGCTGTAACGTGAAAAGTGTATTTTGACATTATTATCATTCTGTGTATATTTATTTATAATACAATTAAAACAAATAAATCAGCATATTTCATTGGCAAAAATATTCTCCAAGTGTCTAAGCTGTTAAAACTAGATACTCAGAATGGAATTATTTTGAACAAAGTCGAGAACTTGAACAAAGTTGTATATTAAATAAACTTATTATATTAAATCATGTTTATACCGAGGTGACAAGGCAAAACCAAATCAGTCTACACATCAAAGCAAGGGAATTTAAGCTATGTTGATTACAACTCATAATGACCCCATGAGCAGCTCTGGTAGCACAGTGCCTAAAGCATTTGACTGCTAAGAAGGCTGGCGGTTCAAACCCACTAGCCACTCCTCGGAAGGAAGGTCGGGCAATCTACTTCCGTAGTGATACTGCCTCGGAAACCCAAGGAGGGGTCGCTATGAGTCGGGTCTGACTTGACGGCACATAACAACGACGACCCCATAAAACCAAAATAGCCAAACTCACTGCTGTTGAGTCGTTCCTGACTCATAGCGACCCCTCCTTGGGTTTCCAAGGCAGTATCTCTATAGAAGTAGATTGCCCAATCTTCCTTCTGAGGGGTAGGTTTGAACTGCCAGCATTCTGGTTAGCAGTCAAATGCCTTAGGCACTACACCACCAGAGTTCCCACAGGACAAAGTATAACTGCCCCATAGGGTTTCCAAGGCTGTAATCTTTACAGAAGCAGATTGCCTCATCTTTCTCCAGTGAAGCAGCTGGTGAGTTCAAACAGCTGACCTTTTGGTTAGAAGTCCAATGCTTTTACCAACTGCACCACCAGAGCTCCCTTGTACTGAAACTAAATTTGTACAATTTTAAAGAAGAATTATATTGTCAATATAGTACAGTACAGACTATGCAAAGAACCATGACTTGTGGATAACAAATTATGGACAATGTCTCAAACGGAATTCCAGAACATTTGTTTCTGCTCTTGAGGAACCTGTTGTTCAAACAGAAAAGGGAATACCACATGGTTTAAAATCAGGAGAGGTGTGCATCAGGGTTGTATCCTTTCACTATACTTATTCTATCTGTATACTGAGCAAATAATCCATGAAGGTGGACTATTTGAAGAAGAGCATGGCATAAGGATTGAAGGAAGACTCATTAACAATCTGTTATATGCAGATAACACAACCTTGCTTGCTAAAAGTGAAGAGGACGTGAAGCACTTACTGATGAAGATCAAAAACTACAGCCTTCAGTATGGGTTACACCTCAACATAAAAAACAAAACTCCTCACAACTAGACCAATAAGCATCATGATAAATGGAGAAAAGACTGAAGTTGTCAAGGATTTATTTCACTTCGATTCACAACCAACACCCATGGAAGCTGCAGGAGCTCTGGTTGCATAGTGCCTAAGGCACTTGACTGCTAACCAGAAGGCTGGTGGTTCAAACCCACAAGCCACTCCTCGGAAAGAAGATGGGGCAATCTACTTCTGTAAGAGTGATACTGCCTCAGAAACCCAAGGAGAGGTCTCTATGAGTCAGGTCTGACTTGATGGCACATAACAACAACAATAACATGAAAGCAGCACTCAAGAAATCAAATGCCATACTACATTGGCAAATTTTCTGCAAAAGCCCTCTTTAAAGTGTTAAAAAGCAAAGATGTCACTTTGAAGACTAAGGTGTGCCTGACCCAAGCCATAGTATTTCCAATTCCCTTCTATGCATGCAAAAGCTAGACAAAGAATAAGGAAGGATCAAAGAAGAATTGATGCTGTTGAATTATGGTGTTGGTAAAGAATACTGAATAAACTATGGACTGCCAGAAGAACAAACAAATTTGTCTTGGAAGAAGTACAGCCAGAATGCATCTTAAAAGCAAGGATTGTGAGACTGTCTAATGTACTTTGGACATGTTATCAGGAGGGACCAGCCCTGGAGAGGGACATCAAACTTGGCAAAATAGAGCATCAGTGAAAAAGACGAAGACCCTTAACAAAATGGACTGACACAGTGGCTTCAACAATTGGCTCAAACAGCAATGATTGTATGGATAGCACAGGACCAGGCACTATTTTGTTGTGTTCTACAGAGGTTCGCTGAGTCACAACCAACTCAACAGCACCTAACAACAAACATAGTACAGTATATACGTTAAATTTGTAAAAGGTAGGTCATGAAAATGAAATATACTTTTCCTAATTCTAGCATACCCACTGCCATCAAGTCAATTCAGACCCACAGTGACCCTAACAGGACAGAGTAGAACTGCCCCCATTTGCTTTTGAAGGTTGTAAATCTTTTAGCCTGTCCACCCATCTATTCATCCATATACCCATGTTTGCCTTCACTGACAATGCAGTACTGTATGTGCAAAAGGGTTCATATTTGTTGTCTTGTACCTCCCATTACCTCTCTATGTCTTTCTCATCCTCAATGCTGCCTGAAAGTTGTAAATCTTGATGTAAGCAGATAGCCTCATCTTTTTCCCACAAAATGGATGGAAGATTCAAACTGTCAACCCAAACACTTTAACTCCTATATCACCAGAGTTCCTTAATTCTAGCCAGGGATGTTAAATCAATAGCTACATTAAAAAACAAAAACAAACAAACAAAAAGAACCTCAAAACTACAAAACTACTTTTGTCAAAGTCAAGGACATGACAAATGCTTCATTATCTATGATCACTATTATTCTCTTCCTGGGCAAGTTCATCTACATATCTTAACAGGATTTCAAAAATGATGACTTTAAAGCTCTACTCTAGCCCAAACTTTCCTCTCAGATTCATATATCCAACTACATCTGTAACCCAGATGTCTCAGAGCCACCTCAAATTCAAGATATCCAGAATTTTGGTTGCTGTTGTTCAGTATTCTCTGGGGAAAACCCTTCATAATGCCTCTATCCAGTTAAGTCCTGTTTATTCTAACCTTTTATGATTTCTTTATTGTAATACACCCCTTTAGTTCAGATCTGTACTTCTCTGAGACTTGTCAAGGCCCAACATGTTTTCTTCTCTTTATGACCACACCTTCCAATTCATATCACACTTTTGCTGAAATGAACTGTACAGAGCTTCTAAATGGTGAGGAAGTCAAGAGAGTTGCAAGACAGAATGGACTGTTCTAAATTTGGAGAGAAAATTATAAATCACCTCAAAGGGTAACCTCAAAGAAAAATGATAAACATTCCCATTACAATAATAAAGAAGGCAAGCACAAATATTCAGCAAATACTGAAACAATAACAACAAAGAAATGATAACATTCATTCATAAACAAAATGAGCTCAGCACAGAAAATTATATGGAACAAAGAAACCAAGGACACCACGAAAAAACAAGTTAACAAAAGCACAGAAACAAATTCATACTTGTCGATAATTACACTGTCAATGGTTTAAATGAAACATTCAAGAGACAGAGAGTTGCGACTGAGTAAGAAAACATAACCAATCAATATGCTGTCTACAAGAGACACATCTTAGACAGAAAGACAAAAACAGACTAAAAATCAAAGAGTAGAAAAAGATTATCAAGCAAATGTCAACCAAAAAGAGCAGGTGGGGCAGTATTAATTTCTGATAAAATTGACTTTAAGAAAAAAACCATCGTAAGAGACAAGGAAGGACATTATATAATGATTAAAAGATCAAATGAACAAGAAGATATAATTATAAATACCTATGGATTCAATGAAAGAGCCCCCAAATATACAAATCAGAATTTAACAGAATTGAAAACACAAATAGATGACTCTACAATCACAGTACGAGACTTTAATATACCACTTTCAATCAAATATAGAACAACTGGAAAGAAACTCAGCAAAGATGCAGAGGAACTAAAAAGTACAATCCACCAACTTGACCTTATAGGCATCTACAGAGCACTTAACCCAACAACAGCACAATATACATTCTTTTCCAGTGCACATGGAACATTCTCCATGATAGACCATATGTTAGGACATAAAGCAAGCAATAATTAATTTAAAAACATTGACATATGGCAAAGCAACTATTCAGATCACAATACTATAAAATTAGAAATCAACAATAGGCAGATCAATGGAAAAAAAGAGCAAAAACATGGAAACTGAATAGAAATAAAACATGAAATTAAAAAATTCCTTGAATCAAAACATAATACACCAAAATCCTTGGCACAGCAAAAGCAGTAATCAGAGGCCAATTTATAGCAATAAATTTACACATCAAAAAAGAATAAAGAGCCAAACAAAATCAACACTCTAAACCAACATCTCCAACAATTAGAAAAAGAACAGCAAGAAAAGCCTACTATCAACAGAAGAAAGGAAATAAAGGTTCGAGAAGAAATCAATGAAACAGAAAATAGACAACGGGGGGGGGGAGGACTAGAAGTTGGTTTTTTGAAAAGATTAATAAAATCGACAAACCACTGGCAAATTTAACAAAGGAAAAGAGGGTGAGAATACAAATAACACGAATAAGAAAGAAATTGGGAGATATCACAACAGAACCAACAGAAATAAAAAGGATAATATCAGGATACTATGAAGAACTGTACTCTAACAAATTTGAAAATCTAGAAGAAGTGGATAGATTTCTAGAAACACAATACTTACCTAAACTAACACAGAATGAGGTGGAAAAGATGAACAGACCTATAACAAAAGAAATTGAAAAAGTCATAAAAACTTACCAACAAAAAAGGTCTGGCCCAGACAGTTTCACTCAGGAATTCTACCAAGCCTTCAGAGAAGAACTGACACCAATCCTACTCAGAACATAGAGAAGAATGGAATCCTCCCAAATTCATTTTATGAAGCAAGCATAATTTTGATATCAAAATCAGGCAAAGACACTACTAAAAAGGGAAACTACAGACCAACATCCCTCATGAATATAGATGCAAAAACCTTCAACAAAATCCTAGCCAACAGACTCCAACAACATATTCAAAAAAATACTACATTATGACCAAATGGGGTTCATATCAGGTATGCAAGGATAGTTCATCATTAGAAAACCAATCAACGACATCCATCACATAAATAAAACAAAGGAAAAGAACCACATGATCATATCAATTGATGCAGAAAAGGCATTTCATAAAATCCAACACCCATTCCGGATAAAAACTCTCAACAAAATAGAAACAGAAGGAAAACTCTTCAACATAATAAAGGGCATACATGCAAAACCAACAACCAACATTATTCTCCATGGAGAGAGACTGAAACCATTCCCCTTGAGAACAGGAACCAGACAAGGATGCCCTCTTATCACCACTTCTATTCAATACTGTATTGGAAGTCGTAGCCAGGGCAGTAAGGCAAGAAAGGGAAATCAAAGGCACTCAAATTGGTAAAACCAAAAAAATAAGAAAATCAATACCATTTACAATAGCTACCAAAAAAATAAAATACTTGGGAATATATCTTACCAGGAACACGAAACACCTGTATGAAGAAAACTACAAAAGAGTACTTCAAGAAGCCATAAGAGATCTACATAAATGGAAGAACATACTATGCTCATGGATAAGATGATTGTACATTGTGAAAATGTCAATTATACCCAAAGCAATCCATAAATCCAATGCAGTCCCAATCCAGATCCTATCAACATTCTTTAAGAATATGGAAAAAAGAATCACTAACTTTATATGGAAGGAAAGAGACCTCAGTTAAGCAAAACACTACTGAAGAACAAAAAAGTAGGAGATTTCACACTCTTGGATCTTGAAAGCTACTACACAGCCACAGTAGTCAAAACAGCCTGGTATGGGTACAACACACAGACCAATGGAATAGAATTGAGAATCCAGAAACAGATCCAACAACCTAAGGTAGGCTGATCTTTAACAAAGGGCTGCAATCCATTAAATGGGGAAGAGACTGTCTGTTTAACAAATGGTGCTGGCAAAGCTGAATATCCATTTGCAGAAAAATAAAACAAGATCTGTACCTCACACCACATACAAAAACTAACTCCAGATGGATCAAAAATTTCAAATGTGAAACCTAAGGATAAAAATAGGGCAAATTAACAAACATATGAAGAAATGCTCACGATCATTAGCTATTAGAGAGATACAAATCAAAACAACGAGATACCATCTTGCTCCAGCACTAGTATCAAAGTTCAACAAGACAGAAAATAACAAATGCTGGCGAGGTTGTGGAGAGACTGGGACTCTCATACACTGCTGGTGGGACTGTAAAATGGTACAACTATTGTGGAAAGCAGTATGGCGATTCCTTCAAAAGTTG
>NW_006921743.1:881033-890870 GCF_000298275.1 Orycteropus afer afer
CCTCCTGGTCAAGGTACAGATTCCTCATGAGTACAATCAAGTGCTTGGGAATTCCCATTCTTCTCAATGTTATCCATAATTTGTCATGATCCACAAAATCAAAAAGCTCAGAGTCACCAGAAAAAAAAATAACAGATAGATTAGAACAGAAATAAATGACACAGAGAACAGAAAAACAATAGAAAGAATCAACAAGCCTAGAAGTTCTTTTAAAGCATTAATAAAATCAATAAACCACTGGCCAAACAAATAAAGTAAAAGAGGGAGAAGATGCAAATAACACAAATAAGAAATGAAATGGGTGACATTACAACAGAACCAACTGAAGTAAAAGTAACAACAGACTACTATGAAGAACTGTACTCCAAATTTGAAAACAAAGAAGAAATGGACAAATTTCTATTAACAGACACCTAAACTAACACAGACTGAGGTAGAAAATTTGAGCAGACATATAGCAAAAGAAGAAACTGACAAGGGCACCAAAAAAAAAAAAAAAAAACCTGGCCAACAGCTACACTATAAAATTCTACCAACATTCAGAGAAGAGTCAACATCAATTATACCCAAACTATTCCAAAACACAGAAATGGATGGAATACTCCTGAATTCATCCTATGAAGCAAGCAGAACCTCAATACCAATCTCAGGCAAAGACACACTGAAAAAGAAAACTATAGACTAGGAGCACTCAAGAATACAGATGCAAAAATTCTCAATAAAACCTCTAGCTAACACAATCCAAAACCATATCAAAGATGATGAGCAGATTCATATCAGGTATGCAAGGATGGTTTAACATTAGAAAATTAATCAACATAATCAACCACATAAATAAAACAATAGAAAAGAACTACCTGATCATCTCAATTAATGCAGAAATATGCATATGTTAAAATCCAACACCTATCCTCATAAAAACTCCAGCAAAATTGGAATAGAAGGTAAATTCCTCAACATAAGTAAGGGCATATACACAAAATTAATAGCCAATATTATTCTCAATGGACAGAAACTGAAAGCATTCTCCTTGAGAGTAGGAACCAGACATGCCCTTTATCACCACTCTTATTTAATATTTTACTAGGAGTGCTAGCCAGAGCAATAAGACAAGAAAGGGAAATAATGGGCATCTAAATGAGTAAGGAAGAATAACAACCATGCCTATTTGCAGATGATACAACCCTATACGTAAAAAAAATCCCAGAGATTCCATAAGAAAGCTAATGTAACTAATAAAAGAATTTAGCAGAGTGGTAGGAACTAATAAAAGAATTTAGCAGAGTGGAACAAGGCCAACACACAAAATCAAATTGCTCTACACTAACAAAGAGAACCACGAAAAGGAAATCAGGAAAACAGTACCACTTACAATAGCCACCAAAAAGATGAAATACTTAGGAATAAAGTTAATCAGGGATGCAGAAGACTTATACAAAGAAAACTACAAAACATTAGTGCAAGAAACCAAAAGAGACCTACATAAATGGAAGAATAAACTATGTTCATGGACAGGAAGACAACATTGTGAATATGTCAATACTAACCAAAGCCATCTATAGATATAATGCAATCCTGATCCAGAGTCCATAAAGATTCTTTAAAATAGATGGAAAAACTAGAATAATGATGAATCTGTGAAACATAACATGGATGAACTTAGAAGCCATTATGCTGAGCGAAGTTAGTCAATCACAAAAGGACAAATACTGGATGAGTCCACTATTGTAAAAAGTAAAGAAAAAGATTTCACAAAAATGAAATATTCTTTGATGGTTACCCAGGGTAGATGGGGAAGGGAGGGGGCAAAAAAAAAAAAAAAAAGGGAAAAACTAATTTCCAACTTTATATGGAGAGGAAAGAGACTTCGGATAGGCAAAGCTCTACTGAAGAACAACAATGTAGGAAGCCTCATACTTCCCAATCTAGAACTTCCTATACAACCACAGTACTCAAAACAGCCTGGTACTGGTACAGCAACAGACACACAGACCAAGTGAATAGAACTGGGAACCCAAGAGTAAATCCATCCACCTATGAACAGCTGATCATTGACAAAGGGCTGAAACCCACTCAGTGGGGAAGAGACAGTCTCTTTAACAAATGATGCTGACAAAACTAGATATCCATTTGGAGAAAAATGAAACAGGATCCATAACTCACATCATATAAAAAGCTAACTCCAATGAAGGGATGGACACTGGGAGGAGGAGGTAACTATGGGGAGGAAGTGGGAGGGGAGCTGCTGCATTGTAAATTTTGGTCACTGACATGAGACAAAGTATATGTGAACTGCTATATGAAAAGTGAATTTACTCTGTAAAAAAAGCTAACTCAAGACGGATCAAAGACCTAAATGTAAAATCTAAAACAATACAGATCATGGAAGAAAAATAGTGGCAAACTTACAGGGCCTAATTTATGGCATAAATAGTCTATCAAACATAACTAAAATTTCACAAACAGCAAAAAAATAGATGACTGGGACCTTCTAAAAATGAAACACTTATGCACATCAAAAGACGTCTGCAAAACAGTAAAAAGAGATTGGGAAAAAAATTTGGCAATGACATACCTGACAAGGGGGTAATCTCTAAAATTATAGAAAAACAATCCAATTTAAAAATGGCCAAAGGACATGAACAGACACTTCACTAAATAAGATGGTAAGGCAGCCAAAAAATACATGAAGAGATGCCCATGATCATCAGCCACTAGAAAAGTACAAATCAAAACCACAATAAGACATCATCTGACATCAGCAATAATAGCAATGATCCGAAAAACAGAAAACAAGAAATTCTCTCAAGGGTGCGGGGAGACTGGAACTCTCATACACTGCTGGTAAGATTGTAAAATGGTACAACCACTGTAGAAAATGTTATGGCGCTTCTTTAAAAAGTTGAGATACCATATGATCCAGCAATCCCACTACTGGGTATAAATCCTAGACATGAATAGATACATGCATACCACGTTCATGACAGCATTATTCACAATAGAAAATGACAAAAACAACCTAAGTGCCCATCAATGGATGAATGGATAAACAAACTATCTTAGACCTCTTGGTACTGCTAAGAGAAAACCACAAGTGGATCCAAATGTGCCACAAGCTAGAAACCTTTCCCAAAGCTTCTCCATATACATTAGAACCAAGGCACACCCCTAAGGTAACTGCCCTTCAACTACACAGCTGCTCAGAGCAGATTCCACCATGGAGGTGATTAAAATTTCATCAAGGAGAATAAATACAGCTGCCAAGCCATTCAAAACCATGACCTAGCCAAGTTGATATGCAACCTTAACTACCACACAAACTGTAGCACATACACACAATGGAATACCACGCAATGTTAAAGAATAACGATGAATCTATGAATCATCTCACAACATGGATTCATCTGGAGGACAATTTGCTAAGTGAATTAAGTCAATCAAAAAAGAACAAATATTGTATGAGACCATTATTATAAAAAGTCAAGAAAAAGTTTCTGCATACAAAGGAACATTCTTTGATGTTTACCAGGTATGGGAGGTAAATGTATTAATTATATTATATATTAATTATATTAATTAATTAATTAGAGAGTAAATATATTAACACGGGTGAAGGCAAAGGCAATACACAATAAGGGGGAGGTCAGTACGACATAACCAAGGCTAAGGAAGACACTGGAAGGTATGCAAGAATAAAAGTCAAAAATGGTAAACACAATTACATATACAATCCTGCAATAACAGTAATAACAAACAACAATTTATTAGTGGATACACAGGTAAGCTGATGTGGGATGTGTGAAAAGGCATATAGGTGTATACCCACAAGCATATATAGGTTTGATGGAGGATTATTTACACACACATATTTCTAAGTGCTGCAAATATATCCAGGTATATATAGTGAAACATACAGGGGACAAAGTTATGCAAATTTTTTCCATAAACAAACACCCTGAGGGAACGAATCACTGGGCTCCACGGCTTAAGACTATAGTTTCAGGGGACATCTAGGTCAATCGGCATAACAAAGTCCATATGTTCTACATACGTCTGCAAAGACAATGTTCTACATCCTACTCTGGCAAGTAGCAACTGAGCCAACTGAGTCTTAAAAGCTTGCAAGCAAAACATGGGTATATGGGTGGTTAGATGGGTGGACAGGCTGAACTAGTAGGTATGTCTTGAAGTGGGGAGTGTACCCAAGAACATATATAGGGTTGGCAGACAACGGTCCTATAAGTTTATGTGTATGATCTGAATTCCCAGGTGTATAGTAGAGCCAACAAGAGGCAAGGTGGTAGTCACTGCTTGGTCACAGCCAGCTACCCAGAGGGACTGAGTAGTTGAACCTGTGGGCTCGGGACCATAGTCGCAGCGGACATCAAGCTTAATTGGCATTAACATACTACAGAAAACATTGTTCCACCTCCAACTTTTGCAAGTAGCAACTGGGATCTTAAAAGCTAGCAAGGGGCCATCTAGATGCAATGATGGGTCTCTGCTCATCCAGAGCAAAGAAGAATGAAGAAAACCAAAAATCCAAGGTTACGATCAGTCCTAGCAACTAGTACACCATCAAATCTGCAGCATATATGACTATGAGACCCGAAGAACTAGATGGTGCCCGGCTACTAATGCCAACCACTTGGAAGTGGATCTATGTAGGAGATCCTGAATAGAGAGGGAAAACAATGTGGACAAAACTCAAAATCACTTGGAGAAAAAAAGTGGGGGGGGGGGGGACCAGGTTTGCTGGTCCAATAGAGCCTGGTGGAACCACTGAGACTATGGCCCCTAGCTGCCCGTCAGGTCTGGAATTGAACCCACACCTGTGGCTTCCAGCCAAACAAAAGGCAGGCATATGAATTGAACGTTTACCTGAGGTAGATACACTCCTTGGAGAGAACAATCATGGGAGAAAGAAAGGGTGCACTGGGAGACAGCTCAGGGGGCAAGAGAGCATGAAGGGATGGACAAAGGAAAGAAGTAATTATCGGGAGGAAGTGGGAGGGGAGCTGTTGCATTGTGGTAAATTGTGGTCGATGTCATGAGACAAAGTATATGTGAACTGCTGTATGGAAATTGAATTTGCTCTGTAAATTTTCATCCAAACCACATTTTTTTTTTTTTTTTAAAGGATCAAGGAAAGGTTTTTATATGGAAGAAAACTTTCTTTGTTGGTTACCAGAGGTGGGAGGGGAGGGGAGGGAACATTGCAAAAAATAAAAAAATTAAAAAAAGCTTGCAAGCAGCCATCTAAGATACACCTACTAGTCTCTTCATCCAGAGCAAAGAAGAACAAAGAATATCAAAGACGCAAGGAAACAGTCCAAAGGATTGATGGACCACACAAACCACAGCCTCCACTACACTGAGACCAGAAGAACCAGATGGTACCACAGTCTGCTTGAGATCACAATAGAAGGAAAGAGTGGAAAGAAAATGCAGAACCAAATTAAAAATCATGAAAAAGACCAAAGTTGAGTTCCGGTAAGATGGTGGAATAGGCAGAAAGACTGCACAGACCCTCTTCAACAATGAAAAGGGAAACCAATTAACCCAGACACAGAAGATAATCCTGGACCCCTGAGTTTTGAAGGGAAGGATATAGAAGTGGACTAAACTCCAACTAGCAGAAGAATTTGATGAAAACACCAAAAAGGGAGACATACAGAACTGCGGTCTGGCAGCGATCCTGACGGCACAGAGAGCTTAGATATTGCCGAGCGGTGGTAGAACTTAAGTATTAACCTAAAAATCAGCCCTAGCCCTGCTAGCCGGCGACTGCACGGAGGAATGCTCTGGTGGCTGGGAAATAAAAGGGTTGGCAGCAAAAAGGAGGGTAGGCTGAGCTGTGGACGTTTGCCTGTCCGGAGGGTGCAGCCATTCTGAATGTTTACAAGTGGCTTGACCATTTTGGATATTTGAAGCAACAGCATTCTCCCAGATTCCAAGGTCTTGAGAACAGGCTCCGTTTGCTGAGAACCACAAGGACGTCCCAGACGCACAGACAACTGAAAATGTGCAATAGTCCCCTTGTTACTCTCATATCTCACACCATCTTGGTGAATGGAGGTGCAGCCATCCCTCGCTCCCACCCACCTTCTAGAATGGCAGGAATTCCATCCCAGTCTGTATACTCCAAAGGAGCCTGGGTGCTCTGCTCGCCCTGTCCACATTTTTTTTTTTTTCTTTTCTTTCTTCTTTTACTTACTTGGTTTGTATTTCTCTATTTTAAAATTACTACTACCATTATTACTTTTGTCTTTTTTATTAGCATTCTTTATTCTTTCATTTCGAGGTTCTAGTTTTCAGCTTTTTTTCTTTTCATGTTTCTGGTTCCATTTTTTTTCCCCTTGTGAATAACCCCATTCCTTGTTTTTCTTTTTGCATTTTTCCCATTTTTTCTTCATTATTCTCCTTCTCTACTTTTTCCTTTATTGCCCCCTTCCCAGGTATTGTGGTGTTTTTTGTTTTGTTTTTTCCCTTTTCTGGTTACGTACCTGTGTAATTACCTGGTGTATTTTCTGTGCATTTATATTTTAACTTTTTTGATGGTTATTCAATTGTTATTTATCTCTGAGTGTGAGACAGCAACAGTCCCCATACGACAAAACTACACCCACACTGCCTGCAGCTTCACTTACTGCGTGAGAGTCACCACCTCTTTAAGCTACACCAACAGGCCTACAATAAACAACCATGAACAAAGACCTGATTTACCCTTAGCTGGTCTTCATAAACAGTTAACAGAGATCTAAATACAATAACGTCACAATGTCTCGGAGACAACAGACCATCACAGTCCACACAAAGAAACGAGATAAAGTGGTAGACGAGGGAGTAGAATACAGACACAGCATACATCCCTGAGGAATAAGCAGCATTGGAACTTCCTGATAAGGAATTCAAAAGAATTACATGTAGATATCTTCAAAAGATTGAGAGACAGATCAAGGAACACACAGACAATTCCCTAGAAGAATTTTGGAAGAAAATACAAGAACAAAATGTCAAAATAAATGAAAAATTAGA
This sequence comes from Orycteropus afer afer, assembly GCF_000298275.1. NCBI lineage: Eukaryota > Metazoa > Chordata > Mammalia > Tubulidentata > Orycteropodidae > Orycteropus > Orycteropus afer. The sequence continues at coordinate 888,072 of NW_006921743.1, forward strand.
AATTATTCTAAATCTACAGATAGAAATCCAGAAGATTAATACTAAATTGTCAGAAATAGATAACAAATTGAAAGGGCAAAGGAGCAGAATTGATGCAATGGAAGACAGAATTAATGAGATTGAAGACAAAACATGAATAATTCTTTGGAAAGGGATCAATCATAAAAAAGATCAAAACAAAATGAAGAAAGCTTAAGGTTCATGTGGGATACCATAAAAGGAATAACATACATGTCACTGGAATTCCAGAACAGGAAGAGAAAGATAAAACCATTGAAAAAATTGTCCAAGATTTGTTGGAAGAGAACTTCCCCAGTATGATGAAAGATAAGAATATAATCTGTTCGGGTTACCTAATGCTGCTCTGACAAGAATATACCACAAACGGGATGGCCTTTACAAACAGGAGTTTATTCTCACAATTTGGAGGCTTTAAGTCCAAGTTAAAAGTGCCAGGCTCTAGGGGGTGGGTGAAAGCCCCTCAACCTTGGGGTCCAGCTCTGCCTCCTGCTTCCGGCCCACTGGAGCTAGAGGCGTTTCTTCACTCAGACAGTTGCTGGCTGCTGAGGCTGAGAAACCCTAAGGTTGATAATTAAAAAGGTACATCCCCAATGTTACCAAACCACACAGCAGATCATTAATTCAAGTCTACTGTAAGTCCCAGGATCGGCAGAGCACAGCAGGCTGCTGAACAATGACTCAACTACATGCAGGGTCCAAGCGTGCCATAAGCTAGAGACCATTCCCAAGGCCTCTCCTTATATATAGGAAGCAGACCAAATCCCAAAGACAGATAGATACTCAGCTGCTTGTAGTAGATCCACCACAGAGTTGATTGCCAGTCTCATCATGGGGAATAACCAAACAAAAAGTTACTTACAAAGGACAACCAGTAAGAATAAGCTCTGATTTCTAAGCAGAAACCATGCCAGTGAGAAGGCAATGGGATGATATATATATAAAACCCTGAAAGAGAAAAACTTTCAACCAAGAATTATATATCCAGCAAACTGTCGCTCAAATATGATGGTGAAATTAGATTTCCAGATAAGCAGAAACTAAGGGAATTTGTTAAAACAAGACCAGCCTTACAAGAGATACTAAGTGGAGTCCTTTGAACAGAGAACAAAATTAGCACATAACAACCGACCATTAATACACAAGATGACATAACCCAGATACCAGAGCTATGGACATATCCAAAGTAAAATGAGCTTATGGGATTGTAAACAGGGAACCAGAGACATCAACTGGCAAGTGAGGACAACTACAAACCAAAAAGGGAAAATACTGTGTCTTACAGAACTTCTAAATGGTGAGGAAGTCAACAGGGTTGCAAGATAGAATGGACTGTTCTAATCTCGGGGAAAAAATTATAAATCACAGGGTAACCTCAAAGAAAAATGATAAACTTTCACATGAGGAGCTCTGGTAGCATAGTGCCTAAGGCACTTGACTGCTAACCAGAAGGCTGGCGGTTCAAATCCACCAGCCACTCCTCGGAAGGAAGGTTGGGCAATCCTACTTCTGTAGTGATACTGCCTCGGAAACCCAAGGAGGGGTCGCTATGAGTCGGGGCCGACTCGATGGCAAATAACAACAACAACAACAACTTCACATCATGATAAAAAAGAGGACTAGCACAAATATTCAGCAAACAGTAAAACAACAGCAACAAAGGAAATGACAACACGGTTTATAAACATAATAAGCTCAGCACAGAAAATAATAGGAACAAAGAAACCAGGGACAACAGGAAAAAGCACGTAACAAAAGGACGGCAACCAACTCATTACACTGAATGTTAATGGATTAAATGCACCACTAAAGAGAGTTGCAGACTGGATAAGAAAACAAACTCATCAATAGGCTGTTTACAAGAGACACACCTTAAAAACAGAGACAGAAATACCTTAAAAATCAAAGGTTGGAAAAAGATGTATCAAGCAAACGGCAGCCATAAAAGAGCAAGAGTGGCAATATTAACTTCTGATCCAATTGACTTTAAGATAAAAACTGTATGAGACAAAGAAGGACATTTTATAATGACTAAAGGATCAAGCCAAAGAATACAATCCACCAACTTGACCTTACAGACATCTACAGAGCAATTCACCCAAAAACAGCAAAATAAACATTCTTTTCCAGTGCACATGGAACATTTTCTATGATAGACCATATGTTAGGACATTAAGCAAGACTTCATAAATTTAAAAACATTGAAATACTGCAAAGCATCTTCTCAGATCATAATGATATCAAATGGGAAATCAACAACAGGAAGATCAACAGAAAAAGTAAACACATAGAAACTGATTAACACCCTCCTTCAGAAAGACTGGGTAAAAGAAGAAATAAAAAGTGAAACTGAAAAATTCCTTGAATCAAATGAGAATGAAAACACAACATACCAAAATCTTTGGGACACAGCAAAAGGAGTGATCAGAGGGCAATTTATAGCAATAAATACACGCATCAAAAAAGAACCGTCAAAATTGGCAATTAAAATCAACATCTCCAACATTAGAAAATGAACAGCAAGAAAAGCCTACAGTCACCAGAAAAAGGAAATAACAAAGATTCAAGCAGAAATCAATGAAAGAGAAAATAGAAAGACAATAGAAAAAAATCAACAAGAACCAGTTGGTTTTTTGAAAAGATTAATAAAATTGACAAACCACTGGTTTATTTAACAAACGAAAAGAGGGAGAGGATACAAGTAACATGAAAATCAAATGAAAGGGGTGACATCACAACAGAACCAACTGAAATAAAAAGGATAATATCAGGATACTATGA
>NW_006921743.1:893113-893944 GCF_000298275.1 Orycteropus afer afer
CCAACAGCCAACATTATTCTCAATAGAGAGAGACTGAAACCATTCCTCTTGAGAACAGGAACCAGACAAGGATGCCCTCTATCACCACTTCTATTTGACACTGTACTGGAAGCCCTAACCAGGGCCATAAGGCAAGAAAGGGAAATCGAAGGCATACAAATTGATAAGGAAGAAGTCAAACTATCCCGATTTGCTGATGATATGATCCTATACCTAGAAAACCCAAGAGACGCAGTCAAAAATCTACTGGAACTAATTCAGAGATTTAGCATCATGGCAGGATACAAGATCAACATCCAAAAATCAGCTGGATTCCTCTACACCAGCAAAGAGATTGCTGAAAAAGATATAAGGAAAGCAATACCATTCACAATAGCTACCAAAAAAAATAAATTACCTGAGAATAAATCTTAACCAGACACACAAAAATCTGTACAAAGAAAACTGTATAAAACTACTTCAAGAAACCATAAGAGATCTACGTAAATGGAAGAACATCCCATGCTCATGGACAGGAAGATTGAACACTGTGAAAATGTTAATTCTACCTAAAGCAATCTATACATTCAATGCAGATCCCATCAACATTTTTTAGGGATATGGAAAAACCAACCATTAACTTTGTATGGAAAGGAATGAAACTTTAGATAAGCAAAGCACTACTTAAGAAGAACAAAGTAGGATGTCTCACATTGACAGATCTCAAAACCTACTATACAGCCACAGTAGTCAAAAGTGCCTGGTATTGGTACAATGACAGACACATAGACCAATGGAATAGAATTGAGAACCCAGAAATAGATCCATCAACCTATAGTCAGCTGATCTTTG
>NW_006921743.1:895594-900753 GCF_000298275.1 Orycteropus afer afer
CTGTAAGAATTCCCAGGTGTATAGTAGAGCTGACAAGGGACAAGGTTGTAGTCACTTCTTGGTCACAGCCAGCTACCCAGAGGGACCAAGTAGTAGAACCTGTGGGCTCAGGACCATAGCACAGGGGGCATCAAGCTCAACTGGCATAACATACTACACAAAACATTGTTCCATCTCCTACTTTGGTGAGTAGAGACTGGCATCTTAAAAGCTTGCAATCAGCCATCTGGATGCAACAATGGGTCTCTCCTTGTTCAGAGCAAAGAAGAATGAAGAAAAACCAAGGGTTCATGGAAATAATTAGCCCTCGTGACTAGTATAGCACGCAATCCTCAGCCTATACGACTATGAGACCAGAAGAACTAGATGGTACCCGGCTACCACTGTCAACAACTCGGAAGGGGATCTATTTAGGAGATCCTGGATAGAGAGGGAGAACAACGTGGAACAAAACTCAAAATCATTTGGAAAAAAAAGAAAAAAGGGGGGACCAGGTTTGTTGGTCCGATAGAGCCTGGTGGAACCACTGAGACTATGGTCCCTAGACACCCTTCAGGTTTGGAATTGAATCCACACCTGTGGCTTCCAGCCAAACAGAGGACAGGCATATGAGTTGAACATGTATCTGAGGTAGATATACTCCTTGGAGAGAACAATCATGGGAGAAAGAAGGGCTGTTTATGCACAGGGGACAGTTCAGGGGGCGGGAATGCATGGAGGGATGGACACAGGGAAGAGGTAGGTAACTATCGGGAGGAAGTTGGAGGGGAGATGTTGCATCAGGGTAAATTGTAGTCAATGTCATGAGACAATATGTGTGTGAAATGCTGTACGGAAAGTGAATTTACTCTGTAAACTTTCACCCAAATCACAATTAAAAAAAAAAAAACAACAACACACTAGTGTTACTGCTGTGATAGAGACTAGTGGAACTCCTGAGACTATTACCTTTAGATGTCCTTCAATCCTGGAACTGAACCCACTCCCAGAAATCATTTTTCAGCCAAAGAGCAGACAGGCCCATAAAGTAAGCAATAACACTGGCAAAGAACATGCTCCTCAGAACAGTCAAATGTACAAGACCGAAAGGGTAGCATTTGCCCAAAAACTAAGTTCAAAGGAAGCAAAGATTTGAGAATGGAAAGGAAGAACCCAGGGAGGAAGTGAGAAGAGTGCAATTACATTCAGGCAAATCACTTTCAGAAATTGAAGGCATTACTTCCCAAAATATAATCTATATAAATTGTTGAACAGAAACTAATTTCCATTCACCCAGACTACAATAAAATGTTAAAATATATATTTATATATGTGTGTGTGTGTGTGTGTGTGTGCATGTATACATATATACACATACACACACACATACACATGTATATACATTTTACATTTGAAACAGGGACTGGTGGATGGCTAGAAAGATGAAATGAGGCAATAAATACAGTAATGTTAACTATGAATTATAAGTGGTAGACATATCAGTGTTCAGTGCACAATTCTTTCAACTTTTCTATTTGACAGATTTTCATATAAATGTAAAATAACCTAAAAAACAAGCAAACAAATTGACTTTAATCCAATTAAGCCTCCAGATGTAATTAACAGCTTTCACAAAACTACCATATAAGCTTGTTTTTAGGTGCTGTCAAGTCAGCTCGACTCATAGCAACTCTAAGTACAACACAATGAACCACTGTCTAGTCTACTTTTTTCCAGTAATATATCAGACAGTCTTTCACTGCTATTCATAAGGTTTTCACTGGACTATTTTTTCAGAAGTAGACAGTCCTGTCCTTCACAGTCTTAGTCTGGAAGCTCTGCTGAGACCTGTTTACCATGGGTGACCCTGTTATATTTGAAATACCAGTGACATAGCCTCTTGTCTCATAGCAACAAGCCAGCTAGTACGATATGAAAAACTGAAATGAGTGGTGGATCATGAAAGGAGAACATATTAAATATCACTTCAGGGATGTAATCAGCAAATTCCAAACTATTGGAAAATTTTACAATGCAAATGACATATAGTTTTTTCAAATAAATGTAAGGAAAAAAATGAGGAAGCCAGAGATAGAAATTTTATTATTAACTAAAATAGTTAATAGCTGGACATTGTTTTAATCCTATTTGATCAAACTAATTACATTTTTAAAGAAGCAGTTAAGAAAATCTGAATACCGACTGGTTGTTTGATATTAAGAAATCAATGTCAATTTTATGTGGGATCTGTTATTATACTTTATGTGTAATGGTCTCCAAGATATCCCCTGTTCATTCCTAGGAGAACCCACAAGACAGCTTATGGAAGTACTTTTGCCTATGACAGTGAAAGGATATACAACAAAATCAGCAAAGGAAAACAGTACATATGGCAAAGGCCAGAGGAAATCAGGTACAAGCTTTGAAAAGTCTTCTCCCATGCAGTCATACAAGACACTCTTAAAACCTCAAGCACAGAGCTGTGATAACGCAGGTGAAATACCATCCACAAGGGAAGCTCATTAGAGTGTTCAAGGTTTTTACTGGGGGCTGGTTACATAGGCACTCTCCACCTAGTATGTACAAACATTCTAGAATTCCAGAAGGAAAGCAGGTGTTCAGCATAAATCATATTGTTTGCACAGTGAGTCACTTTTCTCAATACTTCCTGTGTTGAATCCTGTTTCCTGGATACCAAGTCATCTTCTTCCTTGCTTTAAACCTGGTTTTCATAGAACACATCTTTGAATGGCTCCCCTGAGAAAGGTTCCTAGGAGGTTAAGTTTGAGATCTTATCTAAAAATATCTTTTTCTCCTCTCCAAATATAGTTTGGATAATTATAGGCTTCTAAAAGGAGGCAAATCACTTTCAGAAATTGAAGGCACTACTCTATTTTCTCCTAGCTTCTAGCACTGCCAGTGAGGAAATTCCAATGCCACCTTGATTCATGATTCCTCTTATGGGGCACTGTTTTTCCTAGAAGCCATGGTGTTCTGAAATTTCACAGTGACCTCACTTGCTATGGACCTTTTTATTCCTTGGTCTGGGAAACTTTTCATGAAAGATTTCTTATATTATTTGCTATTTCTGTCTCTCCCTTTACTCTATCTTTCTTTATGGAACTAAATCCCATCACATATAGAGTCTCCTGGTTTCAATCTTTCATTTTCATTCTTAGAAATGTTTTAAAATAACTAGGGAGCTCTGGTGGTGTAGTGCTTAAGGCATTTGACTGCTAACCAGAAGGCTGGCAGTTCAAACCTACGAGCTACTCCTTGGAAGGAAGACTGGGCAATCTACTTCAGTACAGATAACACCTTGGAAACTCAAAGAGGGGTCTTGCTATGAGTCAGAATCAACTTGATGGCAGAGTTTGGTGGTTTTGGTTTATATAACTAAAGCTCTTAATTAAATGTAATAAACTATGACCAATGTATTTTGAAAAATATCACTAACTGATTCTACTCTGTCTCCTCTTATTCCCTGAGTATTGACCTAAGTAGTTAGTTGGGAACATAGAATTCTACATAGAGCTAATAAATAAAAAGGCTTAAGATTATGTCTTGAACGTTCTTAAAAAAGAAAACAACACAATAAACAACCTAACAGCTGAATTGTTAATTACACCAGTACCAGGAACCGCAAGTAGAAGCTACGCCAATACAGTATTCCCCCACCCCTTATGGGGTGTACAAACCCAAAACCCACTGCCGCCGAGTTGGACCCAACTCATAGTGACCCCTCCGTGGGTTTCCGAGGCAGTATCACTACGAAGTAGATTGCCCAACCTTCCTTCCAATGAGTGGCCGGTGGGTTTGAACCACCAGCCTTCTGGTTAGCAGTCAAGTGCCTAGGCACTGCGCCACCAGAGCTCCCATGAAGTGTACAGTCTAAGATAATCACGGCAAACTGGTCCAAGCAGCTGACTTCTTCTAGTGTTTGTATTACAGAACATTGCTTGTCTAAGAGTCTACATAAAACATTGTGGGAGGTGTGGCAGCTTGAACAACTTCTAAACAGAGCTAAAAAAACCAAACCAAACTCACTCAAGAAACTAAACAAACTCTGACTCATAGCGACCCCTTTTTGGGTTTCCAAGGTAGTATCACTACAGAAGTAGATTGCCCAATCTTCCTTCCAAGGAGTGGCTGGTGGTATGAACCACCAGGCTTCTGGTTAGCAGTGAAATGCCTTAGGCATTAGGCCACCAGAGTTGTCACAGAGCTCAAGGTATCCTCCAAAGTACTGGAGCACAGAAAGGTAGGCATGTATCAAGGTCACCTTTACCTACACTGTGCCGAGGACAACTCTGTACCTATGGAAAGAAGCAGCTAGGATCTTCCTCTTTCTCTTGTAAAATATGACCTGATGTTCTCAGAACCTGGAACTCAAAGTATTATTCTGACACAAGTACCCTTCCGAGGAGTGGCTGGTGGGTTTGAACTGTCAGCCTTCTGGTTAGCAGTCAAACGCCTTAGGCACTATGCCACCAGAGCTCCCTTATTATATTTAGCAATTTTGAATCCTGGAACGTTTGTTGTTGTTGTTGTTGTTATGTGCTGTCGAGTCGGCCCCGACTCATAGCGACCCCTCCTTGGGTTTCCGAGGCAGTATCACTATGGTAGTAGATTGCCCAACCTTCCTTCCAAGGAGTGGCTGGTGGGTTTGAACCGTCAGCCTTCTGGTTAGCAGTCAAGTACCTCAGGCACTATACTACCAGAGCTCCTATATATATAAAGTCTATATAAGCCTTAAATACAGCCAAAGCCTAGGCTTTCCCAATAATGTATTCATTGCTCCAAGCACTCTTTAGAAGTCTTTTAGAGTTAACCTTTAGATATACATGCTTTTGATTAATAACAGAATCATTGCCAACTGAAAACAAAATTGATGTTAGCAGAGAACAGTCATTAAGTAAAGCCCAGGGAATTAGATTTCAGGGAAACAGATTAAACACCATAAAAAGGTTTACTGTAAAACAGTGGCACTAAATTTTCTTAGATGGCTTGTAAACTACTAAGAACTCTGAAAGATTCTAATTGTATTAAGCAAGGCAGTATTAAAATATGAATTTTTAGGGGCTAAGCTCTGGTAGCATAGTGGCTCAAGCACTTGACTGCTAACCAGAAGGCTGGCGGTTCAAACCCACCAGCCACTCCTCGGAAGGAAGGTTGGGCAA
>NW_006921743.1:900878-908621 GCF_000298275.1 Orycteropus afer afer
GTCGCTATGAGTCGGGGGTCGACTCGACGGCACATAACAACAACAACATTCATCTGGAGGCATGTTATAGTTTAACAAATCATTAGTATCATACCACAATGCAAAAAGAGAAAAAAGCATTTCTTATTCTGATATTATTAAATCTCACTTTAAATTTAAAGCTCACTCACAAACAATAAAGAATAATTAAAACTGCTCACCATGAGATTTTAAATATTACATAGAAATAAATAACATTTTAGAACATACTAAAAATAGGGGAAAATTATTTTATTAATAGTAGAAAAAGCATAATCATCTAGATTAAAAAATACCTATGCCAAATATTATTATTATTATTTAGGAATACTTACCAAAATAACCTGGCTTTTATTAATAAACAAAAAGCAGAAAGTTTGATTCCATTATTGCCAAATACTTTTCAAGGTTATCAGGAAAAAGAACATAAATCAAACAGGTGAGGAAATTAAACCTGGGTTATGAAAAGAAAAATTTACCTAAAATTAAAGAACCACTTCAAACCAATTCTGATTACAGTACCTGAAGTATAGGGCATATGAGAGATCCACTGCTCTGTATACTTGACCAGGCCCCTGTGGTAACTTTTTTGAAAAACAAATTCCTGGGTCCTATCCCAGGCCCCCTCAATCTGGTGGTAGTAGGGAAAGGGCCCTGAAGAATCTGCATTTTAATCAAACACCTTACCTGTGTGAATCTTCAGTGTTTCTAAACCTGTCTTGCCTCTTTCTCCCTCATTCTGATTATCTATTCACAATCCTAAAAGTCAAAGAATGTTGGGGGGAAGCATTTCTAAGCCCTTGATAAATACAGCAGTTCTAAAAGGGATCCCTCATTCTAGTCCCCTATACTTGAGACCAACACTTTGACGTCAATTAAAAAAAAAAATCTCCTATTCCTTCTCTCCCATCAAAACCCAGAAATCATTACATTGATCTGACATTGCTCAAAACATTTTTGGGACTCCTTTAGAAATAGATCACTATATCAAGCAAGTTACTCAAAAAAATCAGTTTTACTATTTTATAAAAAATCTAGTTGATTTTATTCAGAACTGGCTCCCTGACTTCTATTTACAGCAGTAATAATTAAGGCTACTCAAAAACACTCACCACAGGCTCAGGACAGATCACAAAATCTTAAAGAATGCTGGGAGCAATGATAGCATTATACTAACACATTTGCCAGATAAGCTTTTAGTAAGAACCTGTTGTTGTTGTTGTTATGTGCCCTTGAGTCAGGCCCAACTCACAGTGACCCCTCGCCTTCAAGGCGGTTATCACTACAGGAATAGATTGCCCAACCTTCCTTCCTAGGAGTGGCTGGTGGGTTTGAACCACCAGCCTTCTGATTAGTAGTCAAGTGCCTTAGGCACTATGCCACCAGAGCTCCTGGTAAGAACCTAAGCGTAAGATAACCTCATAGTCCTACAGTGATGCTGTGACACTTCAATTTGTTTTCAATTCCATGGCAAGGCACTGACATGGTGTAAAAACAGCAGCTTAACCTTTTTAGTTTAAAAGATCCTCTCCACAAAAAAATACACACTGTGGTGTATGGGCAGGTAAAGAATCTTTATTTACAGTATCTCTTCTTTGAAAATACTGTGACTGAGAACACAAAAATTCTCAATTATACTGTTACCTTGTATGCCATCGAGGTGTCTCTGACTCATAGGGACCTTATGTACAACAGAACAAAACACTGCCCAGTCCTGTGCCAGCCTCACTATCCCTACTACACCTGAGCCCATCGCTGCAGCCACCGTTTCTATCCATCTCATTGAGGGCCTTCCTCCATCTTTTGTTGACCCTCCACTTTACCAAGCATGACATCCTTCTCCAGAGAATGCTTCCATCTGACAACATGACCAAAGTAGGTGAGACAAAGTCTGGCCAGTCTCACTTCCAAGGAGCAATCTGTCTGCACTTATTTCAGGACAGATCTGTTAGTCCTCTTAGCAGTCCATGGTACTTTCAACATTATTTGCCAACACCACAACTCAAAAGCATCAACTCTTCTTAGGTCTTCCTTATTAATTACCCAGATCTCATATGCATATGAGGCAACTGAAAATACGATGGCTTGGATTAGGAGCATCCTAATCTTCAAGGAGGAGCTCTGGTAGCATAGTGGCTAAAAGCACTTGACTGCTAACCAGAAGGCTGGCGGTTCAAACCCACTAACCACTCCTCGGAAGGAAGGCTGGGCAATCCTACTTCCGTAGTGATACCGCCTCGGAAACCCAAGGAGGGGTTGCTATGAGTTGGGGCCGACTCGATGGCACACAACAACAACAACAATCTTCAAGGAGATATCTTTGCTCTTTGGCACTTTCAAGAGGTCTTTTGCAGCAGATTTGCCCAATACAGTATGTCTTTTGATGTCCTGACTGCTGCTTCCATTGGTGCTGATTGTAGAACCAACTAATATGAAGTCTTTGACAACTTCAATCTTTTCTCCATCTATCGTGATGCTGCTTATTGGTCCAGTTGTGAGGATTTTGGTTTTCTTTATGTTGAGGTGTAATCCATGCCATAGATGGTAGTCTTTAATTTTCATCAGTAAGTGCTCTAAGTCATCCTCACTTTCAGCAAACAAAGTTGTGTCATCTGCGTATCACAGGTTGTTGAATAAGCCTTCCTCCAATCCTGATGCCATGTTCTTCTTCATATAGTCCAGCTTCTCGGATTATTTGCTCAGCATACAAGTTGAATAAGTATGGTGAAAGGATACAACCCTGACACACTGCCTTTCTGATTTTAAACCATGCAGCACCCCCTTGCTCTGTTTAAACAACAGCCTCCTGGTCTATGTACAGGTTCCTCATGAGTACAATCAAGTGTTCTGGAATTCCCATTCTTCTCAAAGTTATCCATAATTTGTCATGATCCACACAATCAAATGCCTTTGCATAGTTAATAAAACATAAGTAAACATCTTTCTGGTATTCTTTGCTTTCAGCCAAGATCCATCTGACATCAGCTATGATATCCCTTGCTCTACGTCCCCTTCTGAATCCAGCTTGCATTTTGGAAGTTCTCTGTCAATACACTGCTGTAACCATGTTTGAATTCCCTTCAGTAAGGTTTTACTTACGTGTGATATCAATGATGTTGTTCAAAAATTTCCCCATCCTATGGGATCGCCTTTCTTTGGAATGGATACAAATATGGATCTCTTCTAGTCAGCTGGCCAGGTAGTCTTCCAAATCTCTTGGCATAGCCAAGTGAGTACCTCCAGTGGGGCATTCATTTGTTGAAACATCTCAATGGGTATTCTGTCAATTCCCAGAGCCTTGTTTTTTGCCAGTTCCTTCAGTGCAGCTTTGACTTTTTCCTTCAGTACCATTGGTTCTCAATCATATGCCACCTCCTGAAATGGATGATCATCCACCAATTTTTTTTGTACAGTGACTCTGTATATTCCATCCATCTTCTTTTGATGTCTCCTGCATCATTCAAGATATTGTCCATGGAATTTTCCAATAATGCAATTTGAAGCTTCAATTTTTTCTTCAGTTCTTTCAGCTTGAGAAATGCCAAGTGTGTTCCTCCCTTTTGGTTTTCTACTAACTCCAACTCTTGGCACATTTCATTATAATAACTGACTTTGTCTTCTCAAGCTGGTCTTTGAAATCTTCTGTTCAGCTCTTTTACCCTGTTGATTCTCTCATTTGCTTTAGCTACTCTCCATTCCAGGGCACGTTTCAGAGTCTCCTCTGACATCCACACTTTGGTCTTTTCTTCCTTTCCTTTTTAATGACCTCTTGCTTTCTTCATGGATGATGTTCTTGATGTCTTCTCACAATTTTTTTGGTTTTCAATGCATGAAATCTATTCTTTAGATGGTCTCTAAATTCAGGAGGAATATATTCAAGGTCATATTTTGGTTCTTGTGGACTTGTTTTAATTGCCTTCAACTTCAGCCTCAACTTGCACATGAGTAGTTGATGGTCTGTTCCATAATCAGCTCCTGTCTTTGTTTTGGCTGAAGATACTGAGCTTCTCCATCGCCTCTTGCCACAGATGTAGTCAATCTGATTCCTGTGTACTCTCTGTCTGGTGAAATCCATGTGTATAGCTGCCATTTGTGTTGTTGAAAGAAGGTATTTGCAATGAGTAAGTTCTTAGTCTTGCAAAATTCAATCATGCGATCTCCAGCGTCATTTCTATCACCAACACCATATTTTCCAACTACAAGTGATTCTTCTTTGTTTCTAACTTTTGCATTCCAATCACCAATGATAATGAACACATCCTGACTGCATGTTCAGTCAATTTCAGACTGCAGAAGTTGGTAAATATCTTCAATTTCCTCATCTTTGGGTTTGGTGGTTGGTGCATAGATTTGAATAATAGTAATAGTAACTGGTCTTCCCCGTAGGTATATGGATATTATCCTGCCACTGACAGCATTGTACTTCAGGAAAGATCTTGAAACATTCTTTGTGATAATGAATGCCACACCATTCCTCTTCAATTGGTCAATCCTGGCATAGTAGACCATACAGCTGTCTGATTCAAAATGGCCAAAACCAGTCCAGTTCAGCTCACTAATGCTTAGGGTATTGATCTTCATGCATTTCATTTTTGACAACTTCAAATTTTCCTAGATTCATCCTTCATACATTCCATGTTCCAATTATGAATGGACATTTGCAGCTGTTTCTTCTTGAGTTTTACCACATCAGCAAAAGAAGGTCCTGAAAGCTTTACTCCATCCATCATTAAGACTGGTTCTATTCTGAGGCGGCAGCTCTTTTCTAGCCCTATTTTGAGTGCCTTCCAACCCAAGAGGCTCATCCTCTGGCACTATATCACACAATGTTTCAGGACTATTTGTCAGTAATATATCAGACAGTGTTTCACCACTATTCATAAGGTTTTTACTGGCCAATTCTTTGAGAAGTGGATGGTCTCTCCCTTCTTCTTGGTCTGTCTTAGGCTGGAACTTCCACTGAAACCTGTCCACCACAGCTAACCCTGTTGGCACTTGAAACACAGGTGGCACAGCCTCCAGCCTCACAGCAACACACAAACCACCACAGGACGACAAACTGACAGACAAGTTCATTTCCCTTAGCTGTTCCAAACTGCTCCACTCCCACTTCTCAGCCTTCCCTACCAGTTCTGGCCTTCCAAAAAGCCGTCTGCCACATATAACTCTATATATTTACATATTTTATATGTGTCACATATAATCCTTATATGTGTATATATAGACAATGTTTTAAAACATGATTTTATAAACATGCTTTTCTCCAAATACAGCATTGCAAGCTCACACTTTTTTCCTTCTGAATCTGGGTCTACAAGCTCTCCAACACTAGACAAGTTACTTAACCTCTCTAGACCTCACAGTTATCCCCATTTTACATGTGAAAAAGTATCTACACTTTACTGGTTTTTTAATGAAGATTACATGAGATACTCCAGGTAAAGTACTTGTACAGTGCCTGACACATGGTGTTATTTTATCAAGAGAGTTATTGAATTAAGTTGCTATACTTTGAAAAGGCTACTTTGGTACAATCTAGGAGTCCTGGTGACACAGTAGTTAAAGCACTTGACTGCCAACCTAAAGGTTCACAATTTGAACCCACCAGCTGCTCTGCAGGGAAAAAGATGTGGCAGTCTGCTTCCATAAAGATTTATAGCCCTAGAAACCCTATGGGGCAGTTGTACCCTGTCCTAATGGGTCACTATGAGATGTAATCAACTCAGTGGCTATGTGGTGAGGTGAGGACACAATTTACTGAAAAATCAAAACAAAAAAATCTTCGTTGTTGAAATAAAGTGATATTCCTAATTTTAAATGTGAATACCACAGAACATGGAAGATCACATAATAATTTTGGTACCATTATGAAAACCTCTTAGCAATCATTTACCTATGTTTAAAGATTGCACATTTACCTATGTATGGACAATATAATGGGTATACAGAAATAGATTAACTAGTTTCATATAAATTTTTCTTTCTTTATATGCCTACTTTCTTGGTCCAGGCAACCAGGTATTTATTTCCCCAGCTCACTTTTCTCCTTACTGAATCAGCTAAAATTTACAAATCAGATCATTCGATTTAATAAAGCAATTAAAGAAAGACAAGTCATTGACAAGAATGAATGCTTCCCAAATTTCCCTTTTCCACTGGCTTGTCAATGACTAAAGGCACATGCTGAGCTCCAGAAGTGAGAAGATCAGGAGGACAGGAGGTTATGCAAAAACTATGACCTAAGGATAAAATCCCAGGTGACACAATTCAGAACTTTTTGTCAATATTTCTTTACAGAACCTCTGAAATGATTAAAAATGTATTGGATGATTACACTGCAATGACTAGAAACTGAGTTGCTCCATCCACTGATAACAATTTCAAAGAAAAGCCATTTTACAATCACAGGCGATTTCCCATCTAGTTCAACCCCATCTCAAATTCAGGAAGCTTGTCTTAGGGGGACTGACTAGCTTATTTAAGACCTTAATTTAACAGGAAAACCAGGATTATCTTGCTGAACGAATATTCAACTATTAGTGTGTTTCTCCCCCACTCAAGAATATATCAACATATCATAATCAGTAGTCTTCATAAATACCTTACAGTCATCACTTTCCAAGCAAAATTAAAATGGGCATTGTGGAGAAATGAGATCGCAATTATTTAAGGTAATCTATAGATCACTGGAGTTTCCAGGCAGTGTAAAGGGTTGATGCCTGGGCTCAGGAAAGGTTGGAGATTGAGTCTACCCTGAGCTGTCTTGAAAGAAAGTCCTGTTGTTGTAATTCCAAAAAATCAGCCATTGAAAACCCTATGGAACACAGTTCTATTCCAACACACTTGGGTCGTAAGGAGTCAGAAATGCCAGGACAACAAATGGTTTTTTACTGGCTTACACATCATTTCAGTGATAATATAATTCCTTTCAGAAAAAGATTACAGCACTCATAGTTTTGTCCATATGGAAACAAAATAGAAAAATCAGCAAATAACAAACCATGTAGCCATGTGCTAAAAATAAGGATGAACACTCACATTCCTCAGGTATAACATATCATCTGTGGCCTCTAATAAAATACATTTATTATATTTAGTTAAAGTGCCATACAGCAATCCCTTTCTTTCATACTGCTCTTTAGTAGCAATGGATAAGGCTGGGACACATGGAATCTATCAATGAACAGTTCTCAAACTTAAGTGTGTACCCCTAGAGGACTTACTAAAACACAGACATTTGGGCTTCTGCCAAAGATGGATTCATTAGGTCTTGTAGCAGACCTGGGAATTTGCATTTCTAACAAGAGATGCTGATGCTCCTGGCCAAGGTTGTACTTTGAGAACCAGTGGTCTAAGGCAATGGCTCAACCCTGGCTGTTATCTCAGAATCACAGGGTAACTTTTGAAAACACTAGTGCCTGGGGTTCCTCAGAACAATTATCCCAGAAGTTCTGAGGGAGAGGGCTCAGGTGTTAGTATTTTTTAGTTTCCCAGATGACTAATGTACACTAAGGGTTGGAAACCTCTAGTCTAAGTAATTAAAACTCCTCTAAAACCAAGTCTACGAAGAACAAATGTTTCTTAAAGCAAAAGCAGCAAAGGATTTTAAATAAGACTGCTATAGAAGCACCGAGGGAGCTCTGGTAGCATAGTGGCTAAGACACTTGCCTGCTAACCAGACGGCTGGCGGTTCAAACCCACCAGCCACTCCTCGGAAGGAAGGTT
>NW_006921743.1:914591-915596 GCF_000298275.1 Orycteropus afer afer
TTACAATAGCCAAAAGATGGAAATAACCTAGGTGCCCATCAATAGAAGAATGGATAACCAAACTATGGTACATACACACAATGGAATACTATGCAACCTTAAAGAATAACGTGGAATCTGCAAAACATCGCATAATGTGGATGAACTTGGAGAACATTATGCTGAGTGAAATAAGTCAATCACAAAAGACAAATATTGTATTAGTCCATTATTGTAAAAAGTCAAGGAAAGGTTTATATAAAGAAGAAAATTTTCTTTGTTAGTTACCAGGGGTGGGAGGGAACACTGCTAGATAGGTAGAGACAAGTATTGATTTGGGTGAAGAGAAGGGCAATATACCAAATGTGAGTGATCAACACAGTGGTACTGAGGAAGAGGAAGACACAGACAGATGCATGGGAGGTACAGACAACAAAGATGAACCTTTTGCACATACAGTACTGTATTTTCAGTGATGGGAAACACTGATCTACAGGTGGATAGATGGGTGGACAGGCTGAATGATTAGGTATATCTATGCAGGAGGGGAGTGTGCCCATGACTATGTATAGGCTGGCAGACAATGTTTCTGTAAGTGTATTTGTATGCTCTGTAAGAACTTCCAGGTATATAGTAGAGCTGACAAGGGACAAGGCTGTAGTCACTTCTTGGCCACAGCCAGCTATCCAGAAGGAGCAAGTAGTTGGACCTGTGGACTCAGGGCCATGGTCGCAGAGGACACCAAGCTCAACTGGCATACTACACAAAAACACTGTTCCACATCCTACTTTGGTTGAGTAGCAACTGGGACTTAAAAGCTTGCAAGCAGCCATCTAGATGCAACAATGGCTCTCTCTTCGTCCAGAGCAAAGAAGAAGAAAAGCAAAGACACATGGAAACAATTAGTCCAAGGAACTGGTACATTATGCAATCCTAACCTATATGACTAGGAGACCAGACGAACTAGATGGTGCCCAGCTACCACTGTCAACTACTTGGCGAGGGATCTATGTAGGAGATCCTGGA
>NW_006921743.1:915696-920811 GCF_000298275.1 Orycteropus afer afer
CCTGATGGAACCCCTGAGACTATGGATCCTAACTGCCTTTCAGGTCTATAATTGAACCCACCCCTGTGGCTTCCAGCCAAACAAAAGACAGGCATTATCAGCTGAACTTGAGATAGATACACTCCTTGGAGAGATCAATCGAGGAAGAATAGCAGGGCTGTGTATGCACAGAGAGGCAGCTCAGGGGGCAGGAATGCATGGGAAGGAAGGACCCAGAGAAGTGGTGGCTATGGGGAGGAAAGCTGTTACATTATGGGTGATTATAATGTCATGAGGCAAAGCGTATGTAAACTGCTATATGGATGATGTATTTGCTCTGCAAACTTTCATGCAAATCACAACAAAATTTAAAAAAAAAAAAAATGAAATTGTAACAAAATTTCTCAGCACACTCATTATCAGGTCAGGACTCTTTCTAGGTGCTTATACAAGCCTTCTGTTATTTGGGACCCTTTCCCAGCAGCACATCTATTTTATAAATTTTACATAGTTCTCTTTTTGAGATTTTATTTACCTCCCACTAAACTTCTGTTAGGAGTTCTGGTGGCGTAGTGCCTAATGCATTTGACTGCTAACCAGAAGGCTGGTGGTTCAAACTCACCAGCCACTCCTTGGTAGGAAAGTTGGGCAATCTACTTCCATAGTGATACCACCTCAGAAACCCAAGGAGGGGTCGCTATGAGTCGGGTTTGACTCGACGGCACATAACAACAACAACATAGAAGCACCAAGGTGATGGGTGTAGACTAACTGGGTGGTGTGCATTCAGTTGTTGTCATACCTAAACTAGGGTTTAATTCAACAGAAAAAGGTGTACATGTGTTTTTTCTTTAAATCTCAGGCAAAGTCTAAAGCAAGTCTCTTGGTTATATGTGTTATATAAATAACGGTTCACCTGTGATGACAACAGAAGTGTAGGCTACTACCAACTAGAGGTATGACATCTAGACTGCGCAGCAACATTGCATACTGGTTAATTTCTGGGCTCTGCAGTCCAACCATTTAATGGATTTGACCTCTAGCAATGGAAATAATTAAGTCATGGTTCCTCATCTGAGAGTTAATGTAACTAACATCAAAGTCCTTGTAAAGATTACATGAGAATCTATGTAAAAAAGTTAGTTCAGAGCCCACCACATTAACACATTATCTCAAACACCACAAGCTATGCCACATGCCACACATATTACCTACAAGAAACACTACGGTAAGGATTGTCCTTCTCTAAGACTACCTCTTCCCCATTAGTCAAAGTCACCTGGTACTTGTCAAGTCAAGGGTGACAAGAGATGGGAGGTAAAGAACTAATAGCAATAAAGGGGGGAAGAAAAAAACAAAAACCCATGAATATCTACTTTGACCCAGGTACTTACTTAGATTTTAAGGTATGCTTTATATATCTGCAGTAATCCACAAGATGTGAATCTTAAGGCTGACACAAGCAACAAGGGGAGAGACTAACTATAAACTGTAACAACAAGCCTTCAAAAATGCTGCCTCTATACAAAGCCACAGAGATAGTAATAAAAAGATCAGTGGATAAGTGGGGCTCAAGGGAAGGGAGGAATAGGCGTAGCACAGAACATTTTAAGGGCAATGAAACTATTCTTCATGATATCTTAATGGTGGACACATAACATTATGCATTTGCCAAAACCCACAGAACTGTACCACACAGTGAACCTTAATATAAACTACAGTATTATATACTATTAACATAGTAAACTATATTAATATAAACTAATGTGAAATAGGAGCTCTGGTAGCGTAGTGCCTAAGGCACTTGACGGCTAACCAGAAGGCTGGCGGTTCAAACCCACCAGCCACTCCTTGGAAGGAAGGCTGGGCAATCTACTTCCGTAGTTATACCACCTTTTCTACAGTTCTACAATCTGTAGAAAAGGGACCCTTAGAATGAACAGTAAAACCCTTCAGTTTTAAAACATCTCAAGTAAATCTCTTAACATAATATAATCTTCTTTCCATGAATGTACAGCATATGCATCTGTAATTTTGAGGGGGGAAACTGAAACATCAGCATAGAAACTGTAAAATCTTCACGTTTCATTTATATTTTAAATGAAATTATTTCACTTATATTTATTTAATATTTTATATTATTCCTACTGATGTATCTTATTTGGCATTTTTGTTTTTTTGAAATAAAAAATACCACCTTTCACAATAGCTATCATTCCTCATAACTAAATAGTATTTCCCTCCCCACCAACCATGGGTCATTTTTTTTTTTTTTTTTGCAGTGTTCCTTGCACCCCCTCCCACCCACGGTAACCAAAAAAGAAAGTTTCCTTCCATATATAAACCTTTCCTTGACTTTTTTTATTTTTAATGAACTAATACTTTATTTGTCCTTCTGTGATTCTTATTTGACTCAGTATAATGTCCTCCAAGTTCATCCATGTTATGTGGTGTTTTGCAAATTCTACATTATTCTTTAGTGTTGCATAGTATCCCACTGTGTACTAAACAGTTCATTTCAAGAACTGAGAATACATCAGTTCTAGTTAAATCGGTATTTGCTAAAGGAAGAGCTTTCAAACAGATCCATTTTAAACTAACAATGCTGCATATCCCAAAACAACTTCAAAACCAGTTCCTTGAGCGCATGCATAGGACCTCTCAAGCTGGAAAAAGTGACAACCTGTTCAAAACTCTACTACCACATTCAGAGGTCACAAGTTAGGACTATGCACGGACTTGCCAATAAACAATTACTGTCAATTTATTCTAGTAGGAGAAAAATGAAAAGTCAGTTCATTGAGGGAAATACGGTAATATTTAGTTAGTATCATAAATAGAATGGGAAAATAGCTATAAATACTTAAACCTTGCTTGTTTTAAAGTGAAGACCATTTGAAACACTTACTGATGAAGATCAAAGACTATAGACTTCAGACTTTAGTAATGTATTATACATCAGCACAAAGAAAACAAAACCCGCACAAATGGACCAATAAGCAATATGATGATAAATAGAGAAAAGGCTGAAATCGTCAAAGATTTCATTTTAGTTGGATCCACAATCAACACTCATGAAGGAGCGGTCAAGAAATCAGATGTCACATTGTACTGGGAAAATCTGCTGCAAAAGACCTCTTTAAATTTTAAAGAGAAAAGATGTCACTCTGAAGACTAAAGTGCACCTAACCCAAGTCATGGTATTTTCAATAGCCTCAAATGCATGTGAAAGCTGGACAATAAAAAAAACTACAGAAGAACTCATGTATTTGAAATGTGGTGTTGGTAAAGAATATTGAAAATACTATGTGTTGCCAGAAGAACGAATAAATCTGTCTTGGCATCGGAGTGCTAACCAGAAGTTCCAATCCACCAGCTACTCCCTGGAAGGCAGATGCGACAATCTGTTTCTGTAAAGATTTACCACCTCAAATGCAATGGGAGTCACTATGTGTCAAAACAGACTTGATGGCAATGGGTTTGGTTTAGTTGGTTTGGAAGGTGCTTTGGTGGCATAGTATATAAGGCATTTGGCTACTAACCAGAGGGCAGCAATACAATCCCACAAACTACTCCACCAGAAGAGAAGGTAATCGACTTCCATAAAGACTTACAGCCTTGTAAACCCAATGGGAGTGGCTATGAGTCAGAATCAACTTGATGGCAGTGGGTTTGGTTTCCTTTTTTAAGTTTTGGAAGAAATACAACCAGAATGCTCCTTTGAATCAAGAATGGCCAGACTTCATCTCATGTACTTTGATCAAGTTATCAGAGGGGACCAGTGTCTAGAGAAAGATATCATGCTTGGTAAACTAGAGTGGCAGCAAAAAAAGGGAAGGACCCTCAATGAGATGAAGTGACACAATAGCTGCAACAATGGGTTTAAGCATAGCAAAGACTGTGAGAATGGTGCAGGACCACACAAAGTTTTGTTCAGTTGTACATAGGGCTGCTATGAGTTGGAACTAACTTGACAGCACCTAACAACAACAGAGAATTGACTGGTAGGAAGTTTAAGTTATCGTCAAAATTACATATTCTGTGTTATACAGAACTTCCTTCCAGACAGAGCTTCAAAAATATGACTCAAGTCTTTTCAAGCTAAATATTTACTTCCTCTGTCACTCTTTGTGATGGCTTTACATTTTTACACACAAGATTCTACTCTGAACATGTACCAAATCCTATTGATCTTGTCCTTAAAGCATGGTAGCTATAAGACAAAATTCCATGATGGGAATAGCAAACCCAGTGAAGAGTAGGATCACCTGGCTTGTTCTAGATATAATACTTCTAAAGAAAACAAACTTACAACATAGTTATTTGACAGTCACATTCTATTAATTCACTAGGAGCTAACTACTCAATAAAAATTTATTGCTACAGTAAAGTCAAATTCTAAACCCAAGAGAAAACTGGTTTGATTGCTTATTGAAGTCAACATGAACTTAACTATATATTTTTATTTCATTTTTCCAATAACCATGAAGAATGAACTGTAACAAAAAGACTGAACATTGTGAAAATGTCAATTCTACTCAAAGCAATCTATACATTCAATGCAATCCCCATCCAGATCCCATCAACATTCTTTAAGTATATGAAAAAAACAATCACTAACTTTATATGGAAAGGAAAGAGACCTCAGATAGCAAAGCACTACTGAAGAACAGCGAAGCAGGAGGTCTCACACTGCCGGATCTCAAAACGTATTATACAGCCACAGTAGTCAAAACTGCATGGTATTAGTATAATGAAAGACACATAGACCAATGGAATAGAATTGAGAACCCAAAAATAGGTCCATCAAGCTATGGTCAGCTGATTTTTGACAAAGGGCCAAAATCCATCAAATGGGGAAGAGACTGTCCATTTAACAAATGGTGCTGGCAAAACTGGATATCCATTTGCAGAAAAATGAAACAAGATATGAACCTCACATCATACACAAAAACTAACTTCAGAAGGATCAAAGACTTAAGTGTGAAACGTAAAACTATAAATTCCCTCAAGGAAAAACTAGGGGCAAATATAGGGAGGGGCCCACAAGCCACTCCTCGGAAGGAAGATTGGGCAATCTACTTCCATAGTGATACTGTCTTGGAAACCCAAGGAGGGGTTGCTATGAGTCGGATC
>NW_006921743.1:923481-932544 GCF_000298275.1 Orycteropus afer afer
GTTAGGAGTTCTGGTGGCGTAGTGCCTAATGCATTTGACTGCTAACCAGAAGGCTGGTGGTTCAAACTCACCAGCCACTCCTTGGTAGGAAAGTTGGGCAATCTACTTCCATAGTGGTACCACCTCAGAAACCCAAGGAGGGGTCGCTATGAGTTGGATCCGACTCGACAGCACTGAGTTTGTTTTTTTTTTTATTTTAAGCTTCTGTTATGGAGTCCCTGGCTGATGCAAATAGTTAAGTGTTCTCCTATCCAAAAGACTGGCAGTTTGAACCCACCCACAGGTACCTTGGGAGGAAGGCCCAGCAATCTGCTCCTGAAAGGCCACAGCCTAAAGATCCTACGGAAACTCTCCATATATGGGGCCGCCATGAGATGGAATTGACTTGATGACAATTAACAACAACAAGCTTCTATTATCTTTTGGTTTTCAAAGAAAGTTCAGCTCTTACATAATTAGGTCATATTTTGTGCTGTAGCATTATACCAAACTCGGGTACTGGGCCTATCTCTTGGATAGTTTTATTCTAAACCTATCTCCACAAGTCCCCAAAACCATAAAAACATAGTAACATTGAGTGCACTTAGTGCTTAAAACTTACTATTGTTATGTCATGCCATTCTATACAATATTTTCTGCCAAACAGTGACTCTTTTTTTGACCAGAATCAGGGCCCAGGTAAGTAGCTTTACGTAGTTGTTTCTTCCATTCTCCAAGATACAAAACCCAATAAAGCAAATCAGGAGAATTCTTCTTGTTGATAGCAGATATATAGAGAGCTTACGTCCCTCACCACTATAGTATCTTGCCTCTTTGACACAGCATTCATAAATCCAAAGAATGCTTACTTATCAATATACCAACTCCAACTCCTTTCTACCACCACTTCCATTTACTAATATTGCCAGTTCTAGTCAAACCTAAGACCTTAATATTTATTCTAGTTGGTTCTATTATCACTACTATAGTCAAAAGAGGAGCTCTGGTGGCGTAGTGCCCAAGGCAGTTGACTGATAACCAGAAGGCTGGAAGTTCAAACCCACCAGCCACTCCTCGGAAGGAAGATTGGGCAATCTACCTCCTCAGAGACGCTGCCTCAGAAACCCAAAGAGGGGTCACTATGAGTCGAATTGACTCAACAGCAGTGAGTTTTTTTGGTTGTTTGTATAGTCAAAAGCAGTATGAGGGCTCATTTGCAGTATGTAGTATTGTTAAGTCAGCCATGACCAGAAGTATCAGAGAAATAAACAAAAGAAGAGGTAGATTTACCTTTGACCTTTTACTCAGGTATCCTGGAAATTAGTTTTTAATACTATATTGGGGTAGGAAAAATCACAACCATTCCAGGATCTTAAACTCACACTTGATAAGAATTTGGTAGCATAATATTTTTCTAAATAGTAAGAATGATGACTTAAGTTCATTTAGTATCTTGATTAAATACTAAATCTGTCCCAACATTAACTTTTGTACTAGGATTTTGAAAATGGATAAAGAAAAATAATAATTCAGTGTTAGAATCTAGTCCTTCAAGGCAAGTTCTCAATACTATTTCCATTCTAACATTTTAACATATATTTCATTGGAAGAGTGGAGAATGGAGACTGGCTGCTAATGGGTATGGAGTTTCCTTTTCAGGGGATAAAAATGTTCTAGTTTGTGATGACAGTTGTGCAACCATGTGAATACACTAAAAATACTGAGTTGTACACTTTGGAGAGATAAGCTGTATGGTGTGGAAATTATAAATCAATGACAAACTGTTAAAAAAAATTCTATTTCATTGAAATGCTAACACATTATAGGGTATTGCATCACTTCTAAAATACTGATAAAACACACATAAAACAACCTACTATAACAGAGGAAGAGAGAAATAGAAACTTTTGTTATCATAAATTAAGCCAGGTATTACCATCTATATCACAACAAACCACTTAAGAGCTAGCAATAACTCAGTGTTGACAAGTCCTTACTCATTAAACTACAACCACCAAACAAACAGGAACAAAACAAAAGAAAATGATTTCTTTAGAGAGACAATTATTTGATAACAATCTTGAATAGAAGGCTTTGCGTCTACAAACAAAAACATGAATGAAGTCCTCAATAGCATGAGCACTTACTCATCATACGTGATATGATAAATAACGTCTTCATCAGCAGCAACAGAGTCTGAATTAGACGTAGAGGGTACACTGTCCCGTGTGTTTGCGTTCTCTTTGGGAGTGTGATTTACATGTCCCTGAGTCCTTTTAGAAGAACTGCTGTTCTTCAGTGGAGTTTTGCCACGTGAATGTCCGTCAGAAGCTCTAGTGACACTACGTATATGTGCTTCAAACCAAGCACCAAGGCCGACATCTCTGGCATCCACCAATTCATTTACCTAAAAAAAGTTTAAAATTAGTTAATGAAGCTTAATTTCATCTATTGCTTCAAAAACCTTAATATAACTCAAGTTATTTAAAGGCTGTCATGGTAAACAATACTTGCAGCTACTCACATTTGAACTGATTAAAAAGATCAGATCAAAATTGTTCTTTTGGGGTTATACTGTCTTAAATTTTTTTTATTAATATAAAAATTAATTTTCCTTCCAATTTCCTTCAGTGAAATACTTTTCTTTAACTACTCCTTACCAGGCCTACACTTGACTTTAGAAATCAAATCCTCATGTACCCAAAAATCATCCTGGCAAGTCACCCAATTAAGAGTATCTACTGAAAAGCCAGAGCTTAAAACTATTTCCACTATAATTTGTTCCATTAATTCTTCATAATCGCAAAGATAATTTACACTGCCCAACCAGAAAACAGTAATGTATGAAACAGACAAAACTTGAAAATGAGGGAATTATGCAAAAAAGCAAAGGGTAGAGTCCAGTGAATTCATCTATACAAAATGAGGTAAGTTCCCCAGCTAGTAATTCATTAACTGAAAACCAAACTCACTGCCACTGAGTCAATTTCAACTCATAGTGACCCCCACTGGGTTTCAAAGGCTGTAAAACTTTACAGAAGCATATTGCCTCATCTTTCTTCCCTGGAGCAGTTGGTGGGTTTGAACCACAGACCATCTGGTTAGCAGCCAAATGCCTTAACCACTACACCACCAGAGTGCCTTAGTAATTCATTAACAAATACATTGATTTACTACCTCAAAGAAGAAAGAAAATATAAAAGATGTACTAATCTAAATCTATTTTAATTTGGCAAAACCACATGAGCTGAAAGCAAAAAACAGGACTATAAGATGCAAAACAAATATGGTCCAGGCTAGTGGGAGATGTGGAATGAAGCTATGCAACAATCTGACTAAAAATTAGAAAATAGGTATACTAGAGAAATAGAAGCTAAGAAATGGAAGAAGGTGAAACAATCTCCTCCTAAATAAATGTGCATGGTCAAAGGGTCAAGACCCTTACAAGGGCAACATCTGAGACATCCCTTTAATTTTTTTTTTTTTTTTTTAAGCTCTTAAAAAGAAAAAGTGAAATCACCAATACAAGAGAACCATGTATTCATGCTAGCTCTTCCCTGAAGGTAAAAAGATCACTTAGGGTGTCTAATAACATTCTGACAGATGATAACACTTAGGAACGGAGGAAGCTAATATACTAAAAGTTAAATACCCATGCACCAGATGTTATGCAGAAGTTCCTTAATTAGGTTTATCTAACCCCAATAACTCTAACAATTCCTATAAGATAAGGAAACAAAGGCTCAGAGAACTTAACCTAGTCCAGGTGAAAGCTAATAAAATATAAAAGTAAGCCTAAAAATGCCACTGGTTGAACATCATATATAAGAGAGAACTTATTAACTTATAAAGTAGGGCATTCTTTGAGTTTAAAAAAAAAACTCCTAGATTTTAACTGGAAACAAGAACTCCTAATTTTATTTCTCATTATAAAGCTCTGGTGGCATAGTGCCTAAGGCATTTAACTGCTAACCAGAAGGCAGGCAGTTCAAACTCACCAGCCACTTCTTTCTTGGAAGGAAGACTGGGCAACCTACTTCCATAGATATACTGCCTCGGAAACCCAAGGAGGGGTTGCTATGAGCCCAGACTGACCCAACAGCACTGAGTTTGGTTTTGGTTTGGTAGTATAATGCACAGGGATTACTCATGATAAACAATTTCCGTCACACGTACCATTTAGGTCAGAGTGACAGGCATTTCAGAAATAGGATCTCACTGGAGTCATACATACCTTATGTATACAAAAACCAAAATTAAAACCAACCTAGGCATCAAAAGTCCACCTTGTTTCAGAAAATAAATTAGTTCCTAATCCAGAGTCAGAGTGATTCAATTTATATTAAATGTACACCGGGAACTAGAAAGGAGCTCTGTCTGGTAGGTAAGGCACTTGTAGTGGGTAAGGTACCTAACCTGACTGCTAACTGCTGAAGGTCAGCAGTTTCAAACCCACCAGCTGTTCTGTGGAAGGACGACTAGGCAATCTTCTTCCGTAAAGATTTACTGCCTCAGAACCCCAATGGGGGTTGCTATGAGTCCAGCCTCTCCACAATTTTCCATTAATTCTCCAAATGACACTGATCTCTCATTTCTTATAACATGAAAAAAAATCTAAAACTGACCAAGTATCACTCCAGGTTATGAAATGGGCAAAACAAGAATGAGAACAGGTAACTTCAGATTTAAATTTCATTTTAAAACCTAAATTTAAATGTTTACCTTTGCTAGTTTTGAGCAAAGTTAATCTGAGAATTTATTTTGTGTTCCTACTAAGTAAGAGGTCCAAACAACATTTTAGTCAGAAGGAAGGAAAGGTCCAAAATCTGCTCACATAAAATAATTTTGTTAAAGAAACTCTAAGTCTGGAAAAGGAAAATCTTTACAAATCTTACATATGCAAGATTGCAAAACAAAGGCAAAATCTTCCAATTTTTGTAAATGATCTAGAGACAGTTTAATGAAATTCTGATATATTAACTACTCTAAGAATCTCTATGGAAAAAGATAAAATCCAAAGCAAATTCAAACTGTTGTTGTTTGTTGTTATGTGCCGTCGAGTCAGAACCGACTCATAGCGACCCCTCCTTGGGTTTCCGAGGCAGTATCACTACAGAAGTAGATTGCCCCATCTTCCTTCCGAGGAGATGGGGCAATCTACTTCTGTAGTGATACTGCCAAAATAGCAGCTTCTAAGCTGTTTTCAGGAGCTCTGGTAGCATAGTGCCTAAGGCACTTGACTGCTAACCAGAAGGCTGGTGGTTCAAACCCACCAGCCACTCCTCGGAAGGAAGGTTGGGCAATCCTACTTCCGTAGTGATACTGCCTCGGAAACCCAAGGAGGGGTCGCTATGAGTCGGGGCCGACTCGACGGCACATAACAACAACAACAACAACAAGCTGTTTTCAGTTCTACCCCCAACCCCCCTTCCAAAAAGGTTTATCTCTAATTAAAGTTCTATGGAAGTAAGGGACAATATCATTTGTTTACCACTCTATTCCTAATATCTAGTACAAGTATATATAGCAAATATGCAAATATTCACTGAATTAATGAATTGTCCAGAAAATAAGTAAGCATTTCTTACGTGGGAAAAACTAGAATTAGTAGTCAAAAGTTTCAAATACCTATGACAATTACCAAGCTTCATCAAAGAGCAAAATCTGTTAGCCTCTTCAGCTAACAAAACAAAACAAAAAATCCACTGCTATCTAGTCAATTCTGACTCTTACAACCCCACAGGACAAAGTAGAAATGCCCCATAAGGATTTCCATGACTGTAAATCTTTAGAGGAACAGCCTCATCTGTCTCTCATGGAGTAACTGGTAGGCTGGAACCAAGGACCTTTCGGTTAGTGCATAATACTTTAACCACAGCACCATCAGAGCTCCTCTTGAACTAATATTTTGTTGTTGTTAGTGCCCTCAAGTTGGACCTGACTCATAACGACCCCTCCTTGGGTAGATTGCCCAACCTTCCTTCCGAGGAGTGACTGGTGGGTTTGAACTGCCAGTCTTCTGGTTCACAGTCAAATGCCTTAGGCACTATGCTACCAGAGCTCCTCTTCAACTAATAAGGAAGGTTAAGTGCAGCTTTCCTGAATATGACTGTATGAATAACAGCATATCCTTTTGAGTGTGTAAGCGCCAGGTTCCAAGTACGTTTTTAAATGGAGCCGTAATATAAAACTTACTTACCAAGTTTGTACAGTTCATAAGTAACTGAACTGGAATTTAAAACCAGGTCTAATGGCAAAGCTAAAGTCTTTAACATCTCCACTATATACTAATATGAAATATAAATGATGTTAAAAACAAGTAAAAAGAGTTTAAGTTAGGTACTAGAAATAAATGACAGCCAATGCACTAACACTGGAAATAAAAAGCAAAGATGTACTGGGAAGTGGTTTCTTTCTTAGTGCTCATTGTTTGGAATTAGATTGGGGATGGGGTGGGGGCGTGGCAGAGTATTGAGAAGCTTGTTTAACAATGAACTTAAACTGACCTGCACCCCTTAACTTTGGCTAATCTCAGATCTGTAGATAACCCTATGAAAGCAAACTCATCTATTAGCTGTCTAAAACAAATCAATTCAAAAGTAGTAGCTTCTCAGCTGTAGTCTTTATCCAAAAGGAACTTAAAAAGTAAAAAAGTAAGCTTAACATAGATACAGATAGCTATATAAAGAAATATTTACAAATATACATGTATACAAGGTGACCCAAAACCAAACCCAATGCCCTCAAGTAGATTCCAATAGCTGCACTATAGAGCACAGCAGAACTGCCCCGTAAATCTTCCAAGGCTGTAAATCATTTTGGAAGCAGAGTGCCACATCTTTTTTGCAGAGCAAAGATTCTAGTAGATTCAAACCACTGACCTTCCAGTTAGACAAGCACTTAACCACTATGCCAACAGGGCTCCTACACAAGGGTTTTTTTTTTTTTTTTTTTTAATAAAAACCTCACTGCTATCAACTCAATTCGACTCATAGTGACCCCTTCTTGGGTTTCCAAGGCAATATCTCTACAGAAGTAGATTGCCCAATCTTCCATCAAAGGAGTGGCTCATGGGTTTGAACTGCCAGCCTTCTGGTTAGCAGTCAAACGCCTTAGGCACTACACTACCAAAGCTCCTGTTGTTGTTGTTCTTATGTGCCGTCGAGTCGGCCCCGACTCATAGCGACCCCTCCTTGGGTTTCCAAGGCAGTATCACTACGGAAGTAGGATTGCCCAAACCTTACTTCCGAGGAGTGGTTGGTGGGTTTGAACTGCCAGCCTTCTGGTTAGCAGTCAAGTGCTTTAGCCACTATGCTACCAGAGCTCCCTACACAGGAGTTAATATGTATACATGTACCTCCTTGCTCTGTCAGTTCAGAGGGCCTAAAAGCAATGATAGTCCAGCAGCAAGGAACAATGAGCACACCTAGCATCTAGATCTTGGTTTCTAATATCATTTTCCAATTCATAGAGAAATGGCTGATTCTAGGAGTGGGGCACAAAATATACAATACAACCCCAGAGTATCTTGTGCCAGAAAGTGCTCAAAAACAAAAAACAAAAAGCACAAGGATGGGAGCAAGCCAAAGGGACTGACAGGAGCCAACTAAGAGGGGTTTCCAATTACTGAAGATAGAACAATTTAAACACAAAATATTATTGAATTATAACTCACAATATAAAATATGCATGAATTCAAACTGATGCAAATGAATGATAAATAAGTGGGGGAGAAGAGAAAAATCTCTCATGTAGAAAAATTTCAAATTACACATGTAGATATAAATACTCTGACCTCAAAGAAGTGGAGCTTAACTTTGGGCTACACATGCTTTCTTCCAATGCACAGGATGGAAAAGGGGAGAGAAGAAAGAAACCTGACAAACCTCAACCAGGTATCAGGGTTCTCAT
Organism: Orycteropus afer afer; assembly: GCF_000298275.1. Taxonomy (NCBI): domain Eukaryota; kingdom Metazoa; phylum Chordata; class Mammalia; order Tubulidentata; family Orycteropodidae; genus Orycteropus; species Orycteropus afer. Next base: position 931,372 of record NW_006921743.1, read on the forward strand.
CAATATTGATAAGTTACTATTGATAAGGAATCTGTTATGTTTTACCCTACATATGATGTGATGAAAACAACACTTCACCTCTGTGGTCTTGCTCCCCAAAACACAAAATAAACTCAGCCTAATCATTAGAAAGCATTAGACAAATCCCAACAGAGGGACATTTTATAAAATACCCAACCAGTGCTCCTCAAAACTGTCATCAAAAACAAGAATAGTCTAAGAACCTTCACAACCAAAAGGAGCCTAAGGAAACACAGCAACAAAATGTAATGTGATACCCAGGCCTGGAAATGAATACACCTCCCTGGTTCAACTTTCAGCCAAACAACAGACAGGCTTATATGGTGAACAGTAACACTAGGGAGCTATGTACTCCTTAGAACAATCAACCAGTTGAAATCAAAAGGGCGGCATTTGCCCAAGGACAAAGTTCAGAATGCAAGAAGAGTTAGGAAAAGAAGGAATGGAAATGGAAACATAAGGAAGAAGTGGGATGAGTGATGTTACATTGTGGGATTACAATCAATGGCATGAAACAAAGCGTGTGAGTTGTTGAATGGAAAACGAATTTGCTCTGTAAACATTCCCCCAAATTACAATAAAAAGCTAAGTAAATAAAAGTAAAGTGGTACATATATGGAAATCTGGCACAGGTAAAGACTAAAGAAACCTGCATATTGTCTCATTAATTGTAAAAAAAATGTATCATACTAATGTAAGATGTTAATAAAGGAAACTGCATGTTGTCTATAGGGGAACTCTCTGTACTATCTTCTAAATTTTGCTGTAGAACTATAACAGACCTAAAATAAAAAGTTTCTTTATAATGGTGCTAGCAAAACTGGATATGCATCTGTAGAAAAATGAAACAAAACCCTTTACCTCATAGCACACACAAAAATGAAATTAAGATGGATCAGAGACCTAAATATAAATCTTAAAACTATAAAGTTCATCAGAAATATAATAGGGTGCAGTGTAGTAAATTACTTTGTGTGGCTTTTCTACCCATAAGTCTTTGTAAACTCCAAGGTGGGATTCGCTATGAGCAACTGAGGAGCTCCTGATTGCTGAAAGTGTCCACCTGGAGTATTTCTGTTGGGAGTGGCACAAAACAATGTTCTGGGAGGTGCCCACTCTCTCTCAGGTGCTTAGAGTTCTGATGCTATAATT
>NW_006921743.1:932889-968492 GCF_000298275.1 Orycteropus afer afer
GAGAGGTGGTGGGTGCTTTGGGAGGAAGGGTTGGTGAAAGGGCTGGAGGGAGGCAGCATGTTTGGCTTTGCAGTAATAGGCCTTGGGTTACTGCTGGTAATCCTGTCTTCCTCTTGTGAGATTAGAGGAGGTCAGAACATGTGGCCTCCTTGCCGTTTTTGCATAGGGCCAAACCTAAGGACCCTAATTCATGATATAAATAGATTATCAAGCATAACTCAAAATGCACAAACAGCAGAAGATAAGCTAGATGAATGGGACCTTCTAAAAATTAAATTCCTATGTGCTCCAAAAGACTTCTCCAAAAGAGAACCTAAAGATTGGGAAAAAATATTCAGCCACAACATATCTGTCAAAGGACTTCTCTCCAAAATTTATAGAAAATTTCAACACCTCAACATTAAAAGACAAACCATCCAATACAAAAATGGGCAGAAGGCATTTACAGACACTTCACCAAAGAAGATACTCAGGCAGCCAACAAACACATGCAGAAATGTTCACAATCATTACCCATTACAGAGATGCAAATCAAAACAGTGAGATAACATCTCACCCCAGCATTAATAGCAAAGTTCAACAAGACAGAAAATAATAAATGCTGGTCAAGATGTGTAGAGATTATGGCTCTCATACAAATACTGGTGGGACTATAAAACGATACAACCACTATAGAAAATGGTAGGGTGATTCCTTGAAAAGTTGGAAATACAAATACCATTTAATCCAGCAATCCCACTACTAGGTCCATATCCTAAAGAAGTAAGAGCCAGGACATTAATAGATATATGCACACCCATGTTCACCATAACACTATTCATAATAGCAAAGAGATGGAAACAGCCTAACTGTCCATCAGGGGAGGAATGGGTAACAGTGGAATGCCATGCAACTCTAAAGAATAAAGTAGAATCTGCAAAACACTGTGTAACATGAATGAATTTGGAGGACATTATGCTGAGTGAAATAAGTCAGTCATAGAAGGACAAGTATTTTATTAGTCCACTATTGTAAAAAGTCAAGGAAAGTTTTATACATGGAAGGGAACTTACTTTGTTGGTTACCAGGGATTGGGGGAGGGGGGAGGATTGTGTATTTTGACCACAGTAAAAGTAAAAAAAAAAAAAAAAAGTTCTTCATAAAGTAACTGTAAAAAAGTAACAACATAAGAAGTATCTGAAGAAGTGATGAAATTAATGAGTGAGACTGGCAACAATGGCAAACTGGCTTTCAGTACTGATAATTTTATATGAATTGTGAGCTCTACATAGAGGACTGTTTTATGCCTTATGCTGATCACGAGCTCTGGTGGTACAATGGTTAATTGTCTGACTGCTAACCAAAAGGTCAGTAGTTGGAACCCACCAGAGGATCATCAGAAGACATGGAATTCTGCTGCCATTGAGATTATAGCCTAGGAAACTCTATAGGGCAGTTCTACTCTACCTTTATAGGATTTCTATGAATTGGAATCAATTCAACTGCACACAGTGCCTATTACAAATGTTTACACTTAGATTTTACCTTTGTTATTGCAAAACTCTTTCTCTTTTACTTTCTTTTCTGATTGTAGCAAAGACAACTATTGGTATTCCAATATTAATTAACTTTGAAATTGGCCATCTTAAAACTTTTCCAGGTATTTATAAGTGATAACTTTTCCTTTTCTAATACTCCCAGTTTATTTTGTTCTTCTTCCTAATTGCATTATCTAGGATCTCTTGGAAAATATTAAATAACAGCAGCATTAACAAGCTTCCTTGTCTGTCTCCTCTCTTTAATGGAGATGCTTCTGGCTTTTCCCGATCATTAAGCACCAGAAGGCTGGCAGTTCAAACCCACCAGCCACTCCTCAGAAGGAAGATCGGGCAATCTACTTCCACAGTGATACTGGCTCAGAAACCCAAGGAGGGGTCGCTATGCGTTGGGTCCGACTTGATGGCACATAACAACAACAACAAGCATGATGCTAGCTGTTGTTTAAAATATTCATCCATTCCAATTGTTCTTGTTATCAAGGATTGTTTTTTTTAAAATCAGGAATGGATTCAAATTTTCCTTTGGTTTGTTAATAAAAAGAATTCTATTGAAAACAACCCACCCCCACTTCCTGACAAACCATATTTGGTGAAGGTATTAGGTTCTTTAAATATATACTCATAATTCTATTTGCTAAATATAACTTAGGTTTTACATCAATATGTCAGTGGTACTGGTATTCTTCTCATGTTTTAGTATCAGTGTTATACCAAATTTACAAAAGCAGTGGCAACTTCTCCTTCTTTCTTTATGCTGTGGGTCATTTACATAACATTGTAATGATCTATTCCTTACTGGTGCAAAATAATCTACCAGTGACATCACCCAGGCTTGGTGCTATTGTGAAGGTAAAGCTTTTTGCTAGCTTTCTTGATGCCTTCCTTATATACAGATAGGTTTGTATTTTTTCTACAGATTCATATTTATCTTTATTTTCATTTTCTTAAATAATTCATTTTATAAACTAATTTTACGTTTTAGCCTTGAAAGTACTTTGGAAAACAGTCTAGGTCACAATTTATCCCAAGATATTAAAAAAAAAAAAAAAAAAAACCTACTTTCCAAACATCACTGAATGGTGATAAACACAGAAGGCATTCCCTTTGAGATCAGAAGCAAAAGAAGAACGTACCCACTAGCACCACTTCTATACAACACTATGCAAGACAAAAAAAAAATGAAGAAACAGAAGAATTGGAATGAATTAAACAAAATTGTTATAAATTATTTCTAATATATTAAAATAGTTTGAAATAAGTTGCTGATACAACGTCAATAAATCAATTGCATTTCTATTTATCTGCAAACAAATTGCAATTTTAAGAGATAACCATTTACAATAGCATCAAAAATCAAAGCTACTAGAAATAAACAAGATAGTTAAGACAAAAGTTAAAGCTAACTGAAACATGCCAAAGATCTTAGTGGGAAAATCCATCATGTTCACAAATTAAAAGACTCAACATTGCAAAGATGTCAATTTTCCAAGCTGACCTACAGATCCAATCCCCATCAAAGTCCCAGATTATTTATTTGTAAAGATTTGACAGCTAAATCTAAAATTTGTATATATAGGTGTTAAAAACCAAAAAATCAAAACACTCTTGAAAAGAACAAAATTTGGGAATTGGAAGAAAGGGAGATATCAAAATAGTCTACGAGACTACAATATTTAAACAGTATGAGCAAGGGATAGATAAATAGACCAATGGAACAAAATAGCAGTTTGGAGTATCCAAAGAGTGAACAACTAGTGCTTTTATACCTAAACAGAAAACCTAAAGAAATCCTTGAACACATGCACTAAGATACATGCATCCAAGAACGTTTAAGACAGTACTGTTTAAAATAGGTGAAAGCTGGCAACTGCCCAAAGAGCTATAATCAGGGATAAGATACATATTTTGTGGTATGTTAATAGAATACTGTAATAGTTAGAAGAAATAAAACAAGAGCTCTATGCACCAGATAATCACTTAAAATTGTGAAAAAAAGTAATTCCTTATATGATTCAAATATAGGTAAAACTAAACAACGTATTTTTAGAGACACAACCATAAATAGCAAAACTAAAGAAAAATAAGAAAATGATCATAAAAGTCAGAATAAGTAGTTTACCTCTTAGGGAGAGAGAGAGAGATGTGATCTGGTAGGGGCACACAGGAAGCTTTAAAAAGGTACTGGCATCATTCTAACTTCTTAACCTTGGTGGAATTACACAGGTGTTTGCTTTATTATTTTTCTTTAAACTGTACATATACATTTTATACATTTATGTAATATTTTCCACTGTAATTTTTTAAACATTACTTTTAAATGTTGAAACATTTAACAGACCAATATTTACTTTCAAATGGCAGTCGACACTTAGTTACAACATCCTAAAGAAAACAGACATCTGTATTCTCACAACTAACAAGAAATCTGAAGATCACATACCTTATATAGTCCAATGCCAGGATCAATAAGAAACGCATGAGCTGATGTAGACGGCTGACTGGAAGGTCCCACCCTCGGGGTTTTCTTTGCTTTGGGAGGACTATTAGAACAGGGTTTGACCTGTGCATCAGTCTGTTTAGATGTGCTAGGAAGATCGGGGTCTGGGCGAACGAGTAGCTGAATTATATCATTCAGTCCAACATCATAGTCGAATAAAGTGTATCCATTTTCCAACTAGAAAAAAGGATAGAAAAAGATACTAATACGCTTCTCTCTCAAAATGTCATGTTTCAACACATTTAATTTTAAAATGCCCTAGCCAAGCTCTTAAAATAAAATTCATAGCACCGGAATTTAGATGTGGAAACCATTGCTATTACTGTACAGCCTCTGATGTCACCATCTTTTCTGAATCCCAATAAACTCTTAAGAACCACTCTATATGAGCTATAAGGTGTACTTCTAGCCATTAAGACCAAAAATGTACCAGTCCTGCTGTGATCTTATCACCTACGCAGAAAAACTCATAAACTAGATGTCTGTCTCACCAAATTTCATCTTAATGAACAGTGCCTGCACCCACTGAAAGAAAGAATAGATGAATTTGGAAAGTGAGCTGTTTTATGACCTTGCGTTCTCTAAAAGACATGAAGTCAACCAATTTATCTTTCTGACACACTGTTGGTAATTAATTTAAGAAAACAAAAAGGCATGAATAATTTTAATTCTTACTTATGCTATTCCACTTGCCTAAAGTTCTCTAATTTGATCAATCTGCAAAGATTATCAAGTTATATCATAAAATTTTCCAGGATGAATAGCAAATAAATTATCTTTCAACTAACCCATACTTTGACAAGGCTTCCATTTTGCTTCTGCATAAAATTTAATCGGTCATTTCACCGTACTGTAAAACAATAACATAACTAAACTGCCTGAATATAAAAACGATCACTTCATCTGAATTATGACCAGTTTAAACACAGCTTATTTTTCTCTTTATATGTAATTCCTGTCACACTCACAACTCCCAAACACACTAAGATCATATTTGAGAATTTAACCAAACGGAAAGAATAAAATTCTGTCCCTGAACTAGGAATCTGTTAATGTATGGTGATAGTAATTTTAATTCAAGTGGCCCACAACAAACGACCCTGCACATTACAAGTATTCACATTTGTTAACAAACAGAACAAGCGATCAGCCTAACAAGAAGTCACAAATAAACTTCTCAGTGGGGAATTCAATTAGATATTATCTCACATGTTTAACATGCTTATTCCAAGGCTAAGAAGTCTTCCAAGTCACTAAATAGAAAAGTCCATATAAGAATGTTAATATTCTTTATTTAAAAAACAAACCAAACAAAAAACTCCCATTAAAAATAAACTTCTGAAAATTCTAAGGAATGAAAAATTGTGTAGCACACCTTTATTCTGCCATTGTCCAAGAGCCAAAAAAGTAAGAACACACCAATTCTGAACAGCTGAAAAAAGCACAATTTGATGAAGCACACAACTGTTGGACATGACACTTACTAAAAAAACTGTAACTGTTCAAAGTAGATAATAAAAATACTGTATAAGAGCATTAAACATGCAAATTAACCCATAGGGCATTCTCAAAAATATAGTAGTTAAGGTGATGAAATAATTGGAAATTTCAAGTGTTGCCATTAACACTTTTCCAGTGAAGTCTGAGTTGCAAGAATAAGAGGGTCTATGGGGGTTTCCCGACACTCAACTGACATCGTTAATTACAGTTTCTACCAAGTGATCAGTCAGAAATGAAATACAAGATGTTTCAAGTAGTACCTCAAATCAGAGAGGACCACTCTATGTGTATCAAAGCAGGAGGCACTAAAATAAACATTACAGCCACATTAACACATAACCACTTTTCCTCCAATTTTTCATGCATGCTATGTGTCTTAGTTACCCAATCCTGCTACACTACAAGTACCACAAGCAGATGGCTTTAACAAACAAATCAACATTCTCACAGTTAGGAGGCTAGAAAGTCCGAATTCAGGATGCAAGCTCTAGGGGAGGCTTTCTCTCTCTGTGGGCCCTGGAGGAAGGTCTTTGCCTCTTTTAGCTTCTGCTGCTGGGTGATTTCCATGTGGCCATGTGACATGGCATCTCTCTTCCCCCATCTCTGCTTGCTCACTTGCTTGCGTAATCTCTTTTCTATCTCAAGAGAGTTTGACTTAAAACACACCCTACATTGATACAGTCATTTCTCACTTAATGTCCACAATACAATCTGTGAATTAGTATGTTATGAGATTTGGATAGTGTACAAACACCATGCTATATAAAGACAGCCCTCAGATTATGAACAAGCTAAGTCCCTAAATCCATCTTTTAATTGAATTTGTACCTAAGTCAGAACAGTTAGGTACAGTTCATTATCTAACGTCAGTCAAATGTTTGTCATTAGTATACCTTTCTAAGAATCAAAAACATTAAAAGAAACATTTCCTGAGTGTGGTGATTATGTTCATGTGTCAGCCTGGCTGGGCCTGGTTGAGTGGCTGGGCAGCTGGTGGTAGTTATTCCCCATGATGAGACTGGCGATCAACTCCACGATCGGATCTACCACAAGCAGGTGAGCATCTGCCTTAGGGAATGTGGTCTGCTTCCTCTACATAAGGAGAAGCCTTGGGGAATGGTCTCTGGCTTGTGGCACGCTTGGACTCTGCATATAGCCGTGTTGTTGTTCAGCAGCCTGCCATGTTCTGCTGACCTTGGAACTTACAATGGACTTCAATTAATGGCCTGCTGTGTGGTTTGGTAAATCAGGACTGTGCCATTTTATTTGTTGACCTTGCACTTGCCTGTCAGCCTCAGCAGCCAGTGAAGAGATGCCTCTAGCTTCAGCGGGCCAGGAGCAAGAGGCAGAGCTGAAGCCCAAGGTCAAGGGGCTTTCACCTACCTCTTAGAGCTTGGCACTTTGAACTTGGACTTAAAGCCTCCAAACTGTAAGAGAATGAACTCCTGTTTGTTAAGGCCTTCCCATTTGTGGTATATTCTTCTCAGAGTGGCACTAGGTAACCAGAACACTGATACATTAAAACATTCTTAACACAGTAATAATGTTTTGATCACATCACAAAATAGTGTTTGTTATTACGAACCATTGTATGTACCTCAAATTTTTAACATAATAGGCTTCATAAAGGTTGAGACCACAGATGTGTATGTTGTTAGATGTTGTCCAAATGGACATTATATGACACAAGACGGTACTGCCTATTATCAAAGAAAACATATTCCCAAACGGAAATACAAACATAGGTATTGTTTTTACGGTGCCACGGAGTCACGTAAGATTCATAGCAGCAGAACAGATGAAAAAACTGCCCAATCCTGTGCCATTCCCAAAATTCCTGCTATGCTTCAAACCATTACGGCAGCCACTGTGTCAATCCATTTTATTGAGGGTCCTCCCCTTTCTTGCTGATGCTGTACTTTACCAAGCATGACAGACTTCTCCAGGGACTGGTCCCTTCTGATAACGTGACCAAAATGGGTGAGGTGAAGTCTGGTCATTCTCGCATCAAAGGAGCATTCCAAATTTGTTTGTTCTTCTGGCAGTCCACGGCGTTTTCACTATTCTTCGCCAACACAATTCAAAGGCATCAACTCTTCTACAGTCTTCCTTATTCAATGTCCAGCTTTCACATGCATATGAGGCAATTGAAAATACCATGGCTTGGGTTAGGTACACCTTAGTCTTCAAAGTGAGATCTTTATTCTTTAATACCTTAAATTTTTTGCAGCAGATTTGCCCAATGCAGTATGTCATCTGATTTCTTCACTGCTCCTTCCATGGGCATTGACTATGGATCCAAGTAAAATGAAATCCCTGATAACTTCAATTTTTTTTTTTTACTTTTACCATGATGTTGCTTACTGGTCCAGCTGTGAGGATTTTTATGTTGAAGTGTAACCCATACTGAAGGATGCATCTTTGATCTTCATCAGTGAATGCTTCAAGTCATCTTCACTTTTAGCAAGCAAAATTGTGTCCATCTGCGTATTACAGATTGTTAATGAGTCTTCCTCCAATCCTGATGCCACACTCCTCTTCATATAGTGCAGCTTCCTGGATTATTTGCTCAGCATAGAGATTCAATAAGCCTTGTAAAAGGATACAACCCTGACACACATCTTTTCTAATTTTAAACCCTGCAGTATACCCTTGTTCTTTCAAACGACAGCCTCTTGGTCTATGTACCGGTTCCTCGTGAGCACAATCAAGTGTTCTGGAATTCTCATTCTTTGCAATGCTATCTATAATGTTTTACAATCCACACAATCGAATGCTTTTGCATAGTCAGTAAAACACAAGTAAACATCTTTCTGGTATTCTTTGCTTTCAGCCATGATTCATCTAACATCAGCAATGATATCCCTTATTCCCCACATTCTCTTGAATCCAGCTTGAAATGCTGGCAGTTTCCTGTCAATATACTGCTGCAACCATTTTTGAATTACCTTCAGCAAAATTTTACTTACATGTGATAGTAATGATACTGTTCAATAACTTCCACATTCTGTTGGGTTATCTTTCTTTGCAACAGGTACAAATATGTATCTCTTCCAGTTGGCCAGGCTGCTGTCTTCCAAATTTCTTGGCATAAACGCGTGAATGCCCCCAGTACTGTATCCATTTGCTAAAACATGTCAATGGGTATTTCATCAATTCCTGAAGCCTTCTTTTTCATCAATTCCTTCAGTGCAGCTTGGATTTCTTCCTTCAATACCATTGGTTCTTGTGCTACCTCCTGAAAATAGCTGAAAACTGACTAATTCTTTTTGGGTCAGTGACTCTTGTGTATTCATTCCATCTTCTTTTGATGCTTCCTGCATCATCCAATATTTTGCCCACAGAATCCACCAATTTTGCAACTTGAGGCTTGAATTTCTTACTCAGTTCTTTCAGCTTGAGAAATGTTGAGTGTGTTCTTCCCTTTTGGCTTTCTAACTAAATTTAGAGCCCATATGAAGAACAGATTTGATGCATTGCATACCAATGACTGAAGACAAGTTGTGGAATGACATGAAGAAAGCAAAAGGTCATTGAAAAGACAGGAAAGAAAATAAAGTCCAAAATTGGTATCAGAAGAGACTTTGAAACTTGCTCTTGAACCACAATTAGCTAAAGCAAATGAAAGAAATGATGAAATGAAAGAGCTAAACAGAAGATTTCAAAAAGTGGCTCAAGAAAACAAAATAAAGTATTATAATGATTATAACCATAGGTATGGGAGTTAGGATGTACAACACATATTTCTGCGGGACATAATTCAATCCATGACATGGATTTTTCACCCAGATTATCCAATCCTTTCCTTCTCAAATCATAGGTACCTTCCAGTCTTCCTACAAGTGATTGCCATCCATTGCACTGTGAAGAGTTCTGAAATGATCAGTTTCTTAAAAAGTACGTAAGTTTTCCAAATTAAATAAAATTATAGGATGAAAGGCATCCCAATATCAAATTATGCTGAGTGGGAAGAAAGGGACAGTGTCATTTAAAAATTACAAACACCAGCGAGTATCAGAATGTAATCATAACACACAGCAGTATGTGCCTGAGAACTAGCATCCTAGAAGATGGGGATGCAGCATTTCTAACACTGGAGAAGTAGGAATGACCCTAGGGTTGGTTTGTTTGGCTACTGCCCCCTTGAATTTTTACTGGGTTGAAGGAAGAAGTTCCAGGTAACAGGAAGTGTATTAATTTCTTAGGGCTGCCTTAACAAATTACCACAAACTGGGTGGCTTAAAAAAGAAATACATTCTCTCAGTTCTAGAGGCTTGAAGTCCAAAATTAAGGTGTTGGCAGGCCCATGCTCCCTCTCTCTGAAGGTTGTAGGGAAGAATCCTTCTTTGTCTCTTTCCTAGACTCTTGGCATTACTTGACTTGTAGATGCATCATTCCAATTTCTGCCTTCATCTTCATATGCCATCTTCCCTGTGTGTCAGTGTCTGTGTGTCTTCACATGACCTTCTCATAAGGACAACAGTCATTGGATTTAGGGCCCACCCAAATCCAGTATGGCTTACTCTTAGCTAATAACATCTACAAAACCTTATTTCTAGTGAGATCATATTCTGAAGTCCCAGGTGGATAGCAATTTTGGAGGGACATTATTCATCCCAATGGGAGTTTCTGGGTGGTGCAAATGACAAACATGCTTAGCTTCTAACCCAAAAGCTGGAGGTTTGAGTCCCCTCAGAGGCACATTGCAAAAAAAAAAAAAAAGAAGGCCTGGTAATCTACTTCTGAAAAATCTGCCACTGAAAACCCAGTTCTACTCTGACGTGTACTGGGTGGCCATGAACTGGAATCAACTTAATGGCCAATTGGTTACTCACCCCAATATAGGAAGAACTACAACAGTGATGCAAGGGAAAACTGGGAGTATCCAGCAGTAGCTAAGGCAGTTTCAAAGGGCTACTGACAAGGGATGAAGGGGAACACACAAGTTAATAACTTTTATACATTAGTCACCTCACACACAGTCTCTTTTAAAGAGACAAATACTTTCATTCTGTATTCTATGTGAAAACGAAGAGCCCCAAGGCAAAAACACAACTACTGAGTTTTCCCTTCAGGTCCACCTCCATCACCTATGCCAAGGCTACCCTATACCTCTAAAGCAATGGAAGGAAAGTAATGAGGGAAGTGGAAATGGGAGTTTATAAAAGTAGGAAAAGCTCTGGATTTTCAAAAGATTTTGTTCAGAGATCCACCAACATAACTCTTCCTTAAAATGATTCCCCAGTTTGTCTCAAAGGTATCCTCCCAGATAAGAATGTTCAAATAAGGTGATCTTACTCTAACTAGAAGGTATAGCCCTGAAGCTACCTTTCAATTGCCCCTAAAAAGCAGCACACATGCTACTTAAAAGTCTAAATGGCCTAGCAAACCATATTCTGCTATCTCCAAAATATCTAATTCTGAATAAATTTTAAATAGGTGAAAATTTAGTGACAAAAAGAACTTCCTATAACGGTCCTTAAAATTCCACAATCCTTAGTATAGCAATCGGAATAAGAGTAGACATTCTATTGAACTGTAACACAAGCTTGCACAAGAGTTACAAGCTCCATGGTGGTCATAAAATGAAGATTAGTTTGTTTTTCCAAAACTGAAACCAAAACAAGGAATTAACCTAACTCCTGCCTAGCATTTTAGGAGCTCTGGTAGCACAGTGCCTAAGGCACTTGACTGCTAACTAGAAGGCTGGGGATTCAAACTCACCAGCCCTCCTCGGAAGGAAGATGGGGCAATCTACTTCCGTAGTGATACTGCCTCGGAAACCCAAGGAGGGGTCGCTATGAGTCGAGTCTGAATCGACAGCACATAACAACAAGCCTAGCATTTTTGAAGGCTTTAATGAGCCAAGAACTTTAGATTTGAGTTCCTTCTTGCAAATGAGATAAAGTCAACTCAAAATACAGGACCACATGGCACTAACATAATAGAAATTTTCCATAAATGGACTTGATATTTGCACAATCATTCATTCATTTCCAAGGAACTTACACATTTTAAGCTAGCAGTGAATAGCTTGATTAATTCTGATCCAAATCACTCACTCTTGCTATATCCTACCTCCTATTAACTATCTGCCTTCTCATCTAAAAATACACAATCCTTGAGAATAAATATTTCCAATATTCAAGACCCTGATAAATTATCTTCCCTTGCAGCTTTAGTCTCTCCCAATCCTGGTTTCTTGAGCTCCCCCTCCAGAAACATGCTGAAAACCACTTTATCCTATGCTATCTTCTAGTCTCCTTGAAGTTTGAAAAAACTACCACAGCTGCTTCTACTTTACCATCTACTCACTCCTTACACTCTGAAAATCAATCTGTTTCATATATATCCCACTCTGTACAACATTATCTTCTAAACTTATGGCAAAGACTTTCCAGCCTGAATCTCAGGGCCTTCCTTCTCTGTCTTCGATCTCCTTCATAAACACTGCTGATTATTCCCTCATTCAGAAAGGCTCTTTTTCTTTCATCATAACATATTTGCTGGCTTTCCTACCTTTTTGACCACTCCCCTTCCCTCCAGTCTCAGAACTACTGTCATATAATGCAGTTTTAACTCACCTGACTTCTGTTCTCAAATCCCATATGAGTTCTCAAAATCTGTATCTCTAGCCCTCTAAATTCCAGAATCTGGCTATCCCAAAAGCAACACACACGTACACACACCCTGCACTTTAAATGGGATGCTTTTCTCAAGAAATCCCTTATGTTCCCTATTTGTTAGTAGCTTCCCATTTTCCTCCTAGTCATATAGACCTGCAACATGTCATCACTCTGTCTCTCTCTTACTACATGGCATGTTCTGAAGGTTGACAGAATTAACTTTAACACCTCAAGAACACAGGCCGATCTCAAGCCTCAGCTTATAGGATTATGAGACCAGAAGAACTAGATGGTGCCCAGCTACCACTGTCAACCACTCGGAGGGGGATCTATGAAGGAGATCTTGGATAGGTTGGGAGAACAATGTGGAACAAAACTCAAAATCATAAAAAAAAAAAAAGGGGGGGGTGGTTACCAGGTTTGCTGGACTGATAAGCTTAGAGTCTGGTGGAACCACTGAGACTATGGCCCCTAGCTGCCCTTCAAGTCTGGAACTGAACCCACTCCTGTGGCTTCCAGCCAAACAAAAAGACAGGCATATGAGCTGAACATTTACATTAGGTAGATCAATCATGGGAGAATAGAAGGGCTGTGTATGTACAGGAAGACAGCTCAGGGGACAGGAGTACATGGAAGGGAAGGACATACAGAAGAGATAACTATGTGGAGGAAGTGGAAAAGGAGATGTTGCACTGTGGGAAATTGCAGTCAATGTCATGAGATGAAGTGTATGTGAGCTGCTAGATGGAAAATGAATTTGCTCTGTAAACTTTCACCCGAATCACAAAAATTAAAAAAAAAAAAAATATAGGTAATCTTAATTTGCAGTAGGGTTAGACTCCTTAATCAGAGGCTAGTTTTAAAGTGTCTACCGTACCTTTCTCTTGTTCCACATTCATCTCTTCTTGAAATAATACAGCATACCAGATGCAAAGAACTTAAAACTACTAGGTAAAATAAGTCAACATTAACCATCTAAACCTATAAACTACAAGCAGCCCTTGATACTACAATCACATTAGAAAAGTACCTTTAAACAAAACTTAACCACTGATATAAGTAAGTGTCTCTAAAATGCATACACTGAATGTTGCAGACTTGGGAATTATCCAATTTTTTTTTCTGGTAACTGACTCCTACTAATATTTTATTTTAATTAAATAAGGCATTACTAGGTTTATGAATTGTTTCTTGTTTATAATTTTTAAAAAAGTGAGAATTATATGCCATGTATCTATGGGGGAAATGAATTAAATTCATAAATGCCTACACATGGGCCAACTGCTCTCAAGGAAGGGATCTTAATAAAAATTGCCTCCTACTTGTTCTCTATTTTGAACCTCAAGAGGGGTCAAGTACAATGCTTCTCAAATTTAACTTCCATATGACAGGAGCTCTGGTGGCATAGTGCCTAAGGCATTTATTTGACTGCTAACCAGAAGGTTGCTGGTTCAAACCTACCAGGCACTCTGCAGAAGGAAGACTGGGGTATCTACTTCCATGAAGATTTACTGCCTTGGAAACCCAAAGGGGGTCGCTATGAGTCAGAATCGACTTGATGGCAGTGAGTTTTGTTTTTGGTTTTATATTACAGTAGATCACCTGGAGACCTTGATAAAATGCACATTCTGCTTCAGTAGGTCTAGTATGGAGCTCCAACATGAAGCTAATGCTGCTGCTGGTCCCGCTGATCCAGGACCACTTGTGGAAAACTGATCTTTAATACATTCATTTTCAAACTTCAATGTTCATGAGAATTTCTCATGGGGGCTTGCTAAACTCAACTACTTAAGATTCTGGGGTGAGTTCAGTACCTACAATAAATATCCACAAGTGATTCTGATACACACCAAGGTTAAAAGCAGCAGTCTTAACACACAGAAGGAGGCGGTATCACTCACACTGTAAACATTGTATATTTATTTGTGAAATTTTCTACTATGCAGCAGTAAAGTATCTTGAGGAAGGGATGCAGTTTTCTAATGAGCATGAAAGCATTTTACAGGATAGAAGCAGTTGAGTGATGTCAATCCTGCCACCCACACACCGCTTTGTCCATAAGATATAGCACTCCAAACACAGGAGGAGAATGGACCAGAGCTGATGCTCATCAGCTGATACTCATCAGCTCACACTCAACAGCTCACAACTAGAACACAGGTGGCAGTGGTTTCTTCCTTCTCTGTACAAGCCAATGGCCAGTACCAAAGGTCCTTTCCTCATCCTTATTGGTCTATCACTGAGCTAAAGAAATTAATCATAGTAGTAAGTTCTTGATTATTCTGGAGGAGTGTGAAAAGCTATGCTCCTCAACAGTTTTTCCCAAAATCTGGAATCACCTTGGTTTATTTAAAGTCTACTTATTGCCCTGAATTTAACCCAAAGTCCACCTTTTCCTGAAGACAGGTAAGAGCATATTTTATCATATTTGAGAATTAGATTTTAGGGGTATTATCTAGGCATATATCCTCATGGTTCATTTCTATCCCTGGTGCTGAAGTCACCAAAAGCGTCTTATGCATTAGTGTGCTACTGTCTCTAGCTAGAAAAGTAAACATTCAGAACACTTGGTCACGTTTTTCACCTTTTATCAAAAGAGAAAAAAAAAAGGTATCAGCTTATGGCACAATACACAACTACCTAGTACATACAGTCTGCCCTCCCTATCTGGGGATTCTGTAGATTCAACCAACCAATTACTGAAAATATTGGGTGGTGCTGAGGAAGCAATTAAATAGTCAAAACCAAAACCAAAACCAAAACCAAATCAAACCCATAGTGACTCATAGTGACCCTATAAATTTTGTTATCTGCAGGGGTTCTGGAACCTATCCCCTGCAATTATGGAGGGATGACTGTATTTAGATTATGGAAGAATGATCGTGACCCTATAGGACAGTAGATCCTGTCCCACAGGATTGCCATGACCGTAAATCATTACAGAAGCCAAATGCCTCATCTGTCTCCCCTGTAGCAGCTGATGGGTTGGAACCAAGGACCTTTTGGTTAGCAGCCCAATGCTTTAACCATAGTGCAACCAGCGCAATCCCACAATCACTAAGAGCAAGCGTGAAAGTGCTATTTACATATCATCTACACTGTATTAGATATTGTAAGTGATCTAGATGATTTAAAGTATATGGAAGGATGTTCATATTGAACATTGCAAATTTTGTTATCTGCAGGGGTTCTGGAACCTATCCCCTGCGATTATGGAGGGACGATCATACTTAATACAAACAGTCCTGGTGGCACAGTTAAGCATTTGGCTGCTAACTAAAAGATCAGCAGTAAGAACCCACCTAGTGGCTCAGGAGGAGGAAGATGTGGCGACCTGCTTCCTTAAAAACTACAGCCAACAACACCTTGTGGGGCAGTTCTCCTGTCACATCTGGCTATGATTCAAAACCAACTCGACATCTAATAACATAATAAGCAGTAATACTTAATATGTGTATAAGTATTTCAAAAGCAAAGTGTACAGCTAAATTGGACACCTGTTTTCACAAGTCATAAACATAAAGGAACCAATATAAAACACCCTGTAAACATAAGTCAAAGCTGCTATAACTTATTCTTAAACCAAAACAAACAAAAACAAAATCTGGCTCTCTCCTTTCCTAGAGTGTATTTCGTTACTCTGCAATTTCTGGGCTGTCTTCGAAGGGGTAAGCCTGTGAAAGGGAGAAAAACACTCTTTCAAATCCTTTGTGGCCGCAGGCCGTGGCCCTTCTACCAAATCTAAGACGGCTGCATGTATTTCAAACCACCAGGATTGGTGCCAATCTGTGCACGCCAACTTTTTTTTTTTTTTTTCCAATGAGTTAACACAAGAAAAAAAAAGAAAAAGACAAAGACAAGCCGAAGATCTAAGGGAAAGGAAAATCTTAACCGGTCCAGACTATGGCCATCCAACTACCAGAGATACCCAAAGACACTTCAAGGCCAAAAATACTTTCAGCCTTCATGTCTGTCCCGCTGGCTCCGTCCCAGCTGCTGTGTTAAAAACCTGGATGACGGAAATCATAGAAGGTGAGATGTAAGAATGGCAAAGTAGTCTTTCATACTCCCTTCCACTCCAGGAATAAAACCTCTGGCCTATCCTGAGCTGTTTTAAGTCCGGCCCCAGGTTACATCGATAGCTCCCCCTGTCCCAATCTCTAAACTTCCCTAAAACATTCCAATTCCTGGAAAGCGGTAAGGGAGGAGACCCAAAAGTTCTAGAAACCCTTAGAATCTGGTATGTGCAAATCCTCTTCTACAGTATGCAAGATGCTGTGTCGCAAAAGCAGCAATGCCTAAGTTTCCCCTCCTTTCTGGGAGCTAAGGACCGGGACACGTCCGGCAGTGGTGCGGGCCGTCAGGCTGGATCGCCCTGCCAGGGGCCGCGGGGCCAGCCTACCACCTGTGCGGTGGCGTGGCCGCCAAAGTTCGCGGCCCTCCACGCCGTCCAGGGGCAGGGCCCGCAGAGCGCGGGAAGCGAAGGACAGGGAGGGAACCCAGACACCCAGAAGGTGGCCCGCTGGTGAGGGACGGCGACTTCTCCACGCTTGGGACGCCCTAGCTCCCACCCGCCAGAAGCACCCACAGTCGGAGCCACAGGGGACCCCCCCATCCGCTCAGCGGCCCGGTCCCTTATCATGCACCCCGCACCCTCGCCTCGCCGGCTTACCATCGATGAGGGACCCTGCGCTCCCTGCGACCCCGCCCGGGCTCCCGGGGACGCGACTCACCTGTTTGCCCCGGTAAAAGAGACGCTGGCATTCGGGCCGCACGTCGAACAGTGCCCACACCCGCTCGCGCAGCTCCTCGATGGTGGCTTTGCGGGACACGTCCTCGATGGTGCGCGTCTGGGAGCCGTCGATAGTGCGCACCTGGATCCACATCGTGGTGCCCGCAGAGGGGCCGCCCCCCTTTGTCTCCCCGTCGGCTCGGGGCGCCGCGCCCCGAACGGCCCGCGCCGCTGCCCTGGTGCTCCGGTCCCCGCAGCAGGCGCGCGCAAAGAGGAGGACCGACCAGACGCCTGCCCCGACAGGCGGCAGCGGCAGCCCGAAGACTGCGTGCCCGCCCAGCGGAGGGGAACAGGAAGGAAAACCGGAACTAGTCCGAGGCGCCGCAGCTGCCGCAGCCCCCACTTCACAAATAAGAAGGAGCCATATCTGCGCCGCGCGGTGTGTTTACTTATAGAGCTGGAGCTCCCACATGGAGGTCACGGCGCCAAGCCTGATCTCGCGAGATCCGCCCTGGGCTCCGCCTTAAAGAGGAGGCGGAGGGGAGGAGGCCTGAGGTAAGGAAAATGGGCGGGGCGGAAGGGCGGGGCTACCAGAAGCCGTTACTCGCCTCTTCGCGGGCACTTGGCCGTCTGGCACGTCTTGTGGGCCCCAGGTTTTGGGCGGTTACACGGCCGCCAACGCAGGTTGCCCAGTTGGGTTGTGTTGTTACAGTAGATGTGGCGGGCGACTTCTCAGGCCTAACGAACACTTTTCGCTAGTCTCAGAACACACCCAAAATCAGAAACCCTGAGATGCATCTGTGTGATCCTGACGAGGGGCTCGGATGGGCGCAGCCTACTTTTCTGAGAAAGCGACTAATGAAGTGACCACGTTCCACGGGGCCTGACGGATTCTGCCGGGTGGAAAAGGCTCCACGGCCTCTTCCACGTTGCGAACGCGTCTGCTGCTGGCCCCGAGTGAGGCCTGAGTTCGAAAACCCGGTTCCTGGTTTTGCGGGTCAGGCGTGATTGGCAGCCTCAGGTCCACAGGCTGCGAGGCCTGCTGAAATAGTACTCTCAGACCATCGCTCTCCCGCTTGGGCCCCTGGTGGTGGAGGCGGCATTTCCGCGGCCCCAGAACTACACCCGGACCACACTGTCCGGTTTGTGGGTTTGTATTCAAAGTACCTGTGCCTTAAAGGGTTGCAGGTTCGTGGGAAATACTGTTTTAAAAAATGTACAACTGCACACTGAGAAGAAGGGTCTCTAAATTAGGGATTGTAGTCTCAGAAATAGGCCTTGTGCCTATTTCTCCCCTAACAGGGAGATCTGAAGTGAAAATAAAACCCACTGCCTTTGAATGGATTCCGATTTATAGCGACCCCCATTGGGTTTCCAAGGCGGTACATCTTTAGGGAAGTAGATTGCCCCGTCTTGCTTCCGCCCGAGTGAAAATAGAGCTCCATAAGAGAACTTATGAGTATAGAAAAGCCAACTATGAGTTTGTCAAAATTGGTTACTTTGCTATCCACACTGGTGTGAATTATAGCTACAAAGATAGAGTAGCATTTTTTGTAATAAACAATTAAGATACTACAAGCACTAACATTCCTGAAGGAAGCCCTGGTGTGCACAGTGGTTAAGCTGGTAATCAAGAGGTTGGCAGTTGGGTTCAGCGCACCCAGAAGCTCCATGTGAGAAAGACAGCCAATTGTGCCTAGGATTGCCATCCTAGATAACCCTTGGCACTTAACAACAACAAGGTCCCAGGTTGCTGCAAAGGTTTGCAGGGCCAGTAATCAATTGGCAGTTGGAATAGACCAAGCGACACCACAGAAGAAACAGGCCTGGTGATCTATCTCAGTAAAGATTACAGCCAAGAAAACCTTATAGAGCAGTTGTACTCTGTAACACGTAGAAGTTCCAAAGTCACAAATCAAAAACAAAATAACAATAAAATATTACAAACACAGATAAAAGCAGGTGTTATCATAAAAATTTCCTCAATGTAAATGAGTTATAATACCTAATGAATGTAAAGTGCTTAGTTAGCATAGTGCCTGTGTTTGTCTTACACAATAAATTATTTTAGTGCCATTGCTATAAAGAGGATTTAGATAAGCAGAGATTGCCCAAAAAAGGGGAGTGTGCTTAGGCAAAGACAGAAAGCAGGGCCAACTATGCATTTTCACAGGTCAGTATGAATTACACCTCAACATAAAGAAAACAAAAATCCTAGCAACTGGACCATTAAGCAATAGCATGATAAATGGAGAAAGATTGAGTTTATCAGGAGTTTCAGTTCACTTGGATCCACAAGCAACACCCACAGAAGCTATAGTCAAGAAATCAGACACTTTTGCACTGGGCAAATATGCTGCAAGGGACCTCTTCAAAGTGTTAAAGAGCAAAGATGTCACTTTGAAGACTAAGGTGCACCTAACCCAAGCCATGATATTTTCGCCTCATATACATGTGAAAGCTGGACAATGAATAAGGAAGACCGTAGAAGAGTTGATGCCTTTGAATGATGGTGTTGGTGAAGAGCACTGAAAATACCATAAACTGCCAGAAGAACAAACAAATCTGTCCTGGAAGAAATGCAGCTGAATGCTCCTTGGGAGCAATAATGGCCAGACTGGATCTCAGCTACTTTAGTCATAGGAGCTCTGGTAGCATAGTGCATAAGGCACTTGACTGCAACCAGAAGGCTGGCAGTTCAAACCCACCAGCCACTCCTCAGAAGGAAGGTTGGGCAATCTACTTCCGTAGTGCTGCTGTTGTTGTTGTTACGTGCCTTCGAGTCGGCCCCGACTCATAGCGACCCCTCCTTGAGTTTCCGAGGCAGTATCACTATGGAAGTAGGATTGCCCAACCTTCCTTCCGAGGAGTGGCTGGTGGGTTTGAACCGCCAGCCTTCTGGTTAGCAGTCAAGTGCTTTAGCCACTATGCTACTGCCTTGGAAACCCAAGGAGGGGTCGCTGTGAGTCGGGTCTGACTCGATGGCACATAACAACACTTTGGTCAGATTGTTAGAAGGGACCATTCTTTGGAGTGGGACCTCTGGTAGAGTAGTGCCTAAGGCACTTGACTGCTAACCAGAAGGCTGGTGGTTCAAACCCACCAGCCACTCCTTGGAGGGAAGTTTGGGCAATTTACTTCCCTAGTGATGCTGCCTTGGAAACCCAGGAAGGGCTTGCTATGAATCAGGTCTGACTTGACGGCACATAACAACAACAATTCTTTGGAGAAGGATATGCTTGGTAAAGTAGAGGGTCATCGAAAAAGGAGACAACCCCGAATCAGATTCTATATTTAACAATATACATCCATCCTGTACATATTGTAACTAAGGTTTTCTCTCCCCTACAAAACTAGTATTGGCTCCTTAGGGATCCTCTACCACTCACTTGTAAAAACAACATAGAAGTTACCCAACAAAAGCCACAGAATTAGACAATTCTAACAAAGCGTGCCTTATTTCCAGATGTGTATCTAAAACAACTTGGATGTGAACAGGGAAAAAGAAGAGGAATTATTTACATGAATGGAAAATCAATAGTAAAGTTTATGCCATCACCCACTGATCCAATATTCAAGTCCCAAGAAGCAGAATAAAGGGAAAATATTGTATAGTATATTTTAAAATTAAATGTTCTACATCATTGGGGGAGCTTAGTATGGAGTTCCCTTGGTCACAAGAAATTCCTGATCCTGTCTGTCCTCTTTACACATCTGTGAAAAAGGACGTTGGAGTGGGAGAGGAATAATTGCAGCTGAGCTGCATCTATTGTGCCAATAAAATGCTTCTTCATAAATAAATAAATACTCTAGAGTCTTTTTTTTTTAAATCACATCTCAGAGTGTCTCCAGTTTTTTCAACTAACATCCCAAAGTCAAGAAATTCTAAAACACAAATTCATTTCAGTATGCTCTCTGAAGCTACAATGACCAACTTCTTATTTGTACCTCTCTGTTGAAGATCTTCCCTTGCTCTTCCAATGACACTAATATGTTTGCTGTCCTGGTGACCAAGGGTAGAGAGCACATCAACTAGGTGGTACCCTAGGCTTCCCACTGAGTTTGGCCAATGAAGAGAGAACACAAACAAGAGAGTGTGGATGGGAAAAGAACATGCTCAGGGCATTTATTCTCCTGCCTTTCTCCTGGAAATGTCACCTTAAACTGTCTACTGTCTTCACCTGGTCACTGTGCCTCTGAAAGTGGCCTGCTTTACATGATGCCCTCTTCCATGTTTTGATGAAACCTCTCGCTCTCCTTGTTATTTCGGGTCTAGGAGTTCTAACAGCTTTACTGTAACTAGTCCTAGATTCTTTTATTACTCCTTTGGTTCCCTATACCTTGCCCCACACCTTTATAATTAGTCCTTTTTTGGGAAAAAAAAACAAAAACATTAAATTATCTTAACTGGAGTTTTTCTGTTATCATCTCTAACATAATTTTAGATAGAATTTAGATAGTATTATTGGGAGTCAAGTAGAATTTCCACTGAGTAAAAAGCACTTCATATTGTGGCTTCATATTACTTAGCCATATTTTAAAGGGTGTGCTCTTTATTTTTAACAGAATCACAGATTTTTACTTTAGTTACTATGTTAGAAAACTACTTTAGTAATCATTCTTGTCTAAGCTTCTCTTTAGCAAATGAAGTGATTTGGCCAAGAACATGTGACCATTGAGTGACTGTTGGAGCTTGAATCCTTAGTTTCTCTTGCTTCTTTACCTTTTAGCTGTCCCTCTTTTATTTCTCTGGAGGCCTTTCTCCCCTGGCCTTTCACTTAGTCCTTCCTGCAGTGAGTGCCTCTGGTTCTTTGGAATATCCAATGACTCAGGTGGAAGTCAAGACCTGGGGTTTTCACTAAAGACCTGCTAATTTATCCCAGTTTTCAGCTCCATGCCTTCTGAGATTGGTACTTCCTGTTGCTGAGCCTTTCTGAGAGTCTTTGGATCAATTAAGCACAGATTTTCCTCACAAAAGGCAGTTAGGGTTCAACTTCCTGATGATGGGGTCAATTTAGGGTTCAACTTCCAGTTAGGTTGTTATAATTTGGCAACTGATAACTAGCTTTGCCCCAATTCTTCAGAAAGAATATTACCCTTTCTGCAGCTTTATTTAGTGGTGTTGTGAGGGCAGTTGGAAGGGAATTAAGGAACAAGATTGTAAAAAGAAGAGCAGTATTAACAGCCTTTTTTCTCCCCTGAGGCTAGTGTAATTGGAACTATGTGGTATAGACGAAGAATTGACCAACATTTACCATCAAGATGATTCTGATCATGGCAACCCCACATGTTTCAGAGAACAGCTGTGCTCCATAGTGTTTTCTTTTCTCTCACTCTTTCTTTAAATTAGTTTGTTAAAGTATATGTAACAAAATGCTTTCTATGTTAGCCATTTTTAAGTGTAAATTCAGTGACATTAATTGCACTCACTATGTTGCTCAACCATCATCACAATTCATTTCCAAAATTTATATCTCCCTAAACAAAACTCTATTTCACTTGAGCAAAACTTCCCTTTTCCCCTCCTCCCAGCCTCTGGTAACCACGAAGAAACTTTTGTCTTTATGTTATTGATAGCTGCTGTGAAGTTGTCCCTGGTCTCATGATGACTTGGATCATTGTCATCCTAGGATTTTAATTGACTGATTTTCAAAAGTAAATCTCCAGATCTTCCTTCTTAGTTCATCTTAGTCTGGAAGCTCTACAGAAATCTGTTCAGAATCACAGCAACACTCAAGCCTCCTTTATATAAAAGGACTGATTTTTGCTCAGCACACGTTTTCAAGGTTCAAACACGTAGTAACATATACTAGAACTTCATTTTTCTTTATGTCTGAATAATATTTCATTATATGGATAGACATTCTTTTGTTTATCCATTCATGTGTTGATGGATACTTGGCTTGTTTCCATCATTTTGCTATTGTGAATAATACTTCAGTGAACTTTGATGTTATGGTCAGGTACCATTGAATCAGTTCCTACTCATAGAGACCCTATGTACAACAATAAGAAACACTGCTTGTTCCTGAGCCATTCTATCATTGCTATATTTGAGCCCATTATTGCAGCCACTGTGTCAATCCATCTCACAGAGGGTCTTCCTCTTTTTCGGTGACCCTCTACTTAACCAACCATGATGTCCTTCTCTGGGGACCAGTCCTTCCTGATAACATGTTCAAAGTATATGAGATTAAGTCTTGCTATCCTCTCTTATAAGGAGCATTCTGGCTGTACTTCTTCCAAGACAGATTTGTTCATTCTTTTAGCAGTCCATGGTATATGCAACATTCTTTACTAATACCATAATACAAGGTTGGGCAATCCTACTTCCGTAGTGATACTGCCTCAGAAACCCAAGGAGGGGTCGCTATGAGTCGGGGTCGACTCGACGGCATATAACAACAACAACCATAATTCAAAGACATCAATTCTTCTTCCGTCTTCCTTATTATTGTCTGCTTTTCACATGCATATGAAAGTATCATAGTTTGGGTTAGGTGCACCTTAGTTTTCAAAGTACATCTTTGCTGTTCTGGTTATCTAGTGCCCTTCTGACTGAAATATACCACAAATGGGAAGGCTTGAAGAAACGAGAATTTATTTTCTCAGTTTGGAGGCTTTAAGTCCGAGATCAAAGTGCCAGACTCTAGGGGCTGGGGGAAAGCCCCTCAACCTTGGCCTTCAGCTCTGCCTCCTGCTCCCAGCCCACTGGAGCTAGAGGCTTTTTCTCACTCAGACATTTTCTGGCTGCTGACACTGACAAGCCCAAGGTTGACAAGTAAAAAGGCACAGTCCTGATGTTACCAAGCCACATGGCAGGCCATTAATTCAAGTCCATTGAAAGTCCCAAGGTCGGCAGAGCATGGCAGGCTGCTGAACAATGACACAGCTACATGCAGGAAGTGGCATATGATCTAGAACCAATGGTAATGAAGGAAGAAGTCAAAGCTGCAATGAAAGAACTGGCGAAGAACAAGGCTCCAGGAATTGATGGCATACTGATTGAGATATTTCAACAAACAGGTGCCCCATTGGAGGCACTCACTCAGTTATGCCAAGAGATTTGGAAGACAGCTACCTGGCCAACTGACTGGAAGAGATCCATATTTGTGCCCATTCCAAAGAAAGGTGATCCCACAGAATGTGGAAATTATAGAACAATATCATTAATATCGCACGCAAGTAAGATCTTACTGAAGATAATTCAAAAACGTTTGCAGCAGTATATTGACAGAGAACTTCCAGAGGTTCAAGCCGGATTCAGAAGAGGACGTGGAACAAGGGATATCATAGCTGTTGTCAGATGGATCTTGGCTCAAGGCAAAGAATACCAGAAAGATGTTTACTTGTGTTTTATTGACTGTGCAAAGGCATTTGATTGTGTGGATCATGACAAATTATGGATAACATCGAGAAGAATGGGAATCCCCGAGCACTTGATTGTACTCATGAGGAATCTGTACCTTGACCAGGAGGCTGTCGTTCGAACAGAACAAGGGGACACTACATAGTTTAAAATCAAGAAAGGAGTGCATCAGGGTTGTATTCTTTCTCCACACTTATTCAATCTATATGCTGAGCAAATAATCCGAAAAGCTGGACTATATGAAGAACAACGTGGTATCAGGATTGGAGGAAGAATCATTAACAACCTGAGATATGCAGACGATACAACTTTGCTTGCTGAAAGTGAGGATGACTTAAGGCACCTACTGATGAAGGTTGAAGAATACAGTCTGCAGTATGGATTATGTCTCCATGTAAAGAAAACAAAAATCCTCACAGCTGGACCAAGGAGCAGCATCACAATAAATGGAGAGAAGATTGAGGTTGTCAAGGAATTCACATTGCTTGGTTCTACAATCCATGCCAATGGAAGCAGCAGTCAGGACATTAGATGACGTGTAGCATTGGGAAAGTCAACTGTGAAGGAACTGTTTCAAGTGCTGAGGAGCAAGGATATCTCCTTGAGGACTAAGGTGTGCCTGACACAAGCCATGATATTTCCAATCGCCTGGTATGCATGTGAGAGCTGGACAATGAATAAGGAAGACCAAGAAGAGTTGATGCTTTTGAGTTGTGGTGCTGGCGGAGAATGCTGAAAGTACCATGGACTGCAAAAAGAACTAACAGATCTGTCCTGGAGGAAGTGCAGCCAGAATGCTCCTTGGAAGCAAGAATGGCCAGACTTCGTCTCACTTATTTTGGTCATGTTGTAAGAAGGGACCGTTCCCTGGAGAAGGATGTCATGCTTGGTAGGGTGGAGGGTCGACGAAAGAGGGGGAGGCCTTCAACAAGATGGATTGACACAGTGGCTGCGATGATGGGCTCAAGTATAGCAGGGATTCTGGGGCTGGCGCGGGATTGGGCAGTGTTTCGTTCTGCTGTGCATGGGGTCGCTATGAGTCGGAAACGACTCGACGGCACTTAACAACAACAACAACAACATGCAGGGTTCAAGCGTGCCATAAGCTAGAGACCATTCCCAAAGCTGCTTCTTACATACAGGAAGCAGACCATATCCCTAAAGCAGCCACTCAGTTGCTCCAATAGATTCCACCATGGAGTTAATTACCAGTCTTACCATGGAGAATAACTACATCCAGCTGCCTAGCCACTTAACCAGGCCTAGCCAAGTTGACACACAATCTTAACTACCACATTTGCTTTTGACATTTAAGAAGTCTTTTGCAGCAGATTTACCCAATGCAATACATTGTTTAATTTCTTGACTGCTGCTTCCATGGCCTTGATTTTGGATCCAAGTTAAATGAAAACCTTGACAATTTCAATCTTTTCTCTGTTTAGGATTTTGCCTATTAGCCCATTTGTGAGGATTTTTGTTTTCTTTGTGGTGAGGTGTAATTCAATATGAAAGCTGTAGTCTTTGAACTTCATCAGTAAGGGCTTCAAGTCCTCTTCGCTTTCAGCAAGCAAGGTTGTGTCATCTGCATATGGCAGATTATTAATGAGTCTTCCTCCAAACCTGATGAAATGTTCTTCTTCATATAGTCCAGCTTCTTAGATTATTTGCTTTTGTGTACAAGGGACAATCCGCTCTTTAGTTGATAAGATAGTCTTTGGTTTTGGTCTTCATGTGGTGGATCCCTGGTTCCTGACACATCAGTTTCAGAGACATGAGCAGATGGAGGCATTTCCTTCTGGTCTCATCTGAGTTGGGTTGTCATCACTGACTGTGGCCAATGGCCTGCATCCCAGTCCATGGACCAAGGCTCTCAGCAAAGCCTTTCCAGAGCTAGTTCAAGCATTATGCAAATGCTATAGATTATGCATGATTATAGGCACGTAAAATGCGTGCAACTCTCGCCAGTTACACAAGGTATTTTCAGAGCTGCCAGTTTGCTTAATGTCACTGGAATCTGAATAACATGTTTTGGAACAGGCATTTGGACAGATTTTAATTTCATTTGGAAAGAGACTGGAATCATACGGCTTTCTTGTGGGTTCTCTGTTCTTGAGAAATTCTCCAATTGGCGTCATACCTTATCCTCTACTGGAAATTCTCCAGGGAAGCAGGGTCCTGCTGTAAAGTGCCATTTACCCATTGCTTACAGCATTTTATCCCACTACTGTTGGGTGGCTCTCAAGAGATGCCAGTCACCAGTCATGGGGTTTCCTAGGTCATTAGTGTAAATGCATACAAACCAAGGAAGATGTACCTCCTCTTTCTGGCTGTGTGATCTAGGCTGTGAGAGCATTTGCAGGCCTCACACAAAACAGCTACCTGCTTGATTTGAAGCCACCATCTTGCTCTGGATCTTTGGTTTTTCTATTCTCTGTTCTTCAGGCTCCTTGAAGTCTTCTTCCCATCTTAGGACTGTGATTATAAACTAAAGCCATTAGTTCTGTGTTAATGCCCATGGCTTAGCCTCTGCTAGGACTTTCTTCACCACCCACTGCTTCACTTTCAGGGTAAAAGTCATTCATTCAAGCAAGTCTTACCTCACCCTCTAAGCCAAATTTCACTGTGGATACTCACATATTATCTCAACTATACTAGTTTTCTACTCCTGCTGTAACAAAGTAAAATAAATTTGTTGTTATTGTTTCCACTGAGTCAGCTCTGACTCATGGTGACCTCATATATATATAATAGAACAAAACATGATCTGCTCCTGCATCATTGATCATTGGTATGTTTGAGTCCACTGTTGTGGCTATTGAATCATTCTATCTCATAGAGGATTTCCATCATTTTCACTGACCCTATACTTTACTAAACATTATGTCCTTTTCTAACTATTGGTCTGTCCTGAAGATATATTTAAATAACTGAGTTGAAGTCTCACCTTCCTCGAGACTTATTTCTTCTAACATTGACTTGTTCATTCTTCTGAGAGTCTGAGATACAGTCAATATTCTTTGGGAACAACAATTATTTTTCAGTCTTCTTTTTTCATTGTACATCTGTCACATGCATATGAGGTGACTGAAAGGACCATGGATTGGGTCAAGCACACTTTAGTCATCAAAGTGACATCTGCTTTTTAATATTTTAAAGAAACCTTTTGCAGGGGATATCCCCACAAATTTAGCAACTCAAAATAACACTCATTTCATTATCTCAGAGTTTTGTAAATTGAAAGTTTAGGTACAGTGTGACTCAGCTGTTCTCATAGGCCAAAATCAAGATGTCAGCAGACCTGTGGTTCTTTCCGGAGACTCTGGGGAAGAGTCCATTGCCAGGCTTATTCAGATTGTTGACAGAATCCAGTTCCATGTGGGTATAGGATCAAGGTCCTCATTTCCTTGCTGGCTATTGACAGGGTTCATTTTCAGCATCTAGATGCTACTGCCTTCCTTGGTTCATGGCTCCCCAATCCCTCCATCTTCAAGGCAGCAATGGTGGGTTGACTCCTTCTCACACTTGGAATCTGATTTTCTCTCTCATGCTCTGACCACCACATTCACAGATTGGAACAGAACTGTTAGCTCAGGAAGATGCTTGGTGATCTTGGATTAAACACTTAACCTCTCTGTAACATGGGGAAAATAATGTCACTTGCATACTCTTCAGAGAGAAGGAAAGCACTTTCTCAACCATAGAGTGCTGAGAAACAAATTTTTTTGGAGTCGGTTGTCACCTTTAGTCCTCAAGAGTGCTCTCTGAAGTTGGCACAGGCTGATGCTGTGAACAGCATTCCTGTGGGAGAGGTGATGTCACCTGATTAACTGGGCACAGAGGTTCTCCATGTCCACTGCATACTCTACTCACCTGAGAAGTTTAAAGGACATGGAAGCCTGGCACCTCCTCTGGAGATTAGGTGGTTTGTTTTTTTTTCATATCAAATTTTCAAATTTGTTTTTGACCAGCTAATTCATGCACATGTGTGAAATATTCAGGAGGTGAAAATTTCATAGGAAGAAATATTATAAAAATTACAAGAATTACTAAAAGAAATACACTGAAAATTAAGTATGTCTCCCCACCCTTGGTCTCCAGAAATCCAGAGGCAACCGTTATTGCTAGCTACTTGTTATTACTTCAGAGATGTTCTGTGCATTTGTCTAATAATTTCTCAAAAAAGAAAAACAGCAAACTACATGCACAGTTCTACCTCTTGCTTTTTTGAGTTTAAAAAAAAAAAAAAAGTCTTTATTTTGGAAATTGTTCCCTATCATTATATGAAATTTCTCTCTTGCATTTTTTTGTTCTTTTTCTTAATTTTACTTATTTTGTTATTATTGTGAGAATATATGCAACAAGCATATGCCAATCCAACAGTTTTACATGCACAATTCAGTGACACTGATTACATTCTTTGACTTATACAACCATTCTCACCCTCTTTTCTGAATTGTTCCTCCTTCATTAACATAAACTCACTGCCTCCTAAGGTTCCTATCTAATCTTCCAGTTGCTATTGCCAATTTGATCCCATACAGATAGTTCTTAAAAGAGCACAGTGCTCAAGGCAGACCTTTGTTACTAGTTAAGCGAAATTATTGTTTGGTTTTAAAATAACTTCAGGGGATATTTTTGGTTTCCAGTTTAAAGAATATCTCAGAGCAATAGTCTCAGGGGGGGTTCTTCCACTCTCCATAGCCCCAGAAAGTCTAGAGTCCATGAGAATTTGAAATTCTGTTCTGCATTTTTTCGCTTTTGATTGGGATTCTTCTATGGAATCTTTAATCAAAATATTTAGTAATGGTAGTTAGACACCATCCAGTTCTTCAGGGCTCATGGCAAAGGAGGCAATTCTTCATATAAGCAATTAGCCATATACTCCATATCTTCCTCCTATTTCTAACTCTTCTTCTTCTGTTTTTCTCCAGGTGAATATATAAGTGGGAGCATACAATATTTGTCCTTTTGTGATTGGCTTATTTCACTTAGCATAATATCTTCAAGCTCTATCCATACTGTAACATGTATCAAGATTTCATTTTTCCCAGTTTCATTTATCCATTCCTCTGCTGATGGGCATTTATTTAGGTGGTTTCCACCTTTTGGCTATTGTGAATAGTGCTGCAATGAATGTTGGTGTACAAATTTCTTTTTTAGTTTCTCTGCTTTCAAGTCTTTGGGTATAGGCATACCTCATTTTACTGCACTTCACAGATATTGCATTGTGGTAGTTAAGGTTGTATGCTAACGTGGCTGGGCCTGGTTGAGTAGCTGGGCAGCTGGATGTAGTTATTCCCCATGATGAGACTTGTAATCAATTACAAGGTGGAATCTACTGGAGCAGCTGAGTAGCTGCTTTAGGGATATGGTCTGCTTCCAGTATATAAAAAGCAGCTTTAAAGACGGTCTTTAGCTTTTTGGCATGCTTGAACCCTGCATGTAGCCAAGTTGTTGCTCAGCAGCCTACCATGCCCTGCCGATCTTGGGACTTTTTCCAGACTTGAATTAGTAGCCTGCCATGGTGTTTGGTAATTTTGGGACTGTACCTTTTTATTTGTTGACCTTGGGTTTGTCAGCCTCAGCAGCCGGTAGCTGTCTCAGTGAGGAAAAGCATCCAGCTTCAGTAGGCCAGGAGCAGGAGGCAGAGCTGAAGCCCAAGGTTGAGGGGCTTTCCCCCAGCCCCTAGAGCCTGGCACTTTGAACTCGGACTTCTAGCTTCCAAAATTGTAAGAGAATAAACTTCTGTTTGTTTGAGCCATCCCATTTTTGGTATATTCATGACAGAGTGGCACTCGGTAACCAAAACATATGTTTTTTACAAATTGAGGTGCCAAGTCTATTGGCACCCTTTTTTCATCAGCATGTGCTCACTTCGGGCCTCTGTCACATTTTAGTAATTCTCACAATATTTTGCTCTTTTTCACCCTGCTATTGCACACTTAATAGACTATAGTATAGCATAAACATAACTTTAATATGCACTCAGAAAAATTCATGTGACTCACTTTATCATGGTGATTTACAAGTGAACCCACAATTACTCTGAGATATGCCTGAATGTACCTAGGAGTGGAATTGCTGGATCATATAGTAGTTCAATTTTTAGTTTTTTGAGGAATCACCATACTGTTTTCCACAATGGCTGCACCATTTTGCACCCATACCACCAATGGATAAGGTTCTAATCAGTGTTAGATTATGCAATAAGATAGATAAGCATGGATTTACTTGGGTTTATTTACTAATCTATAATGAGCAATTTCAGTTTTTTACCACATCAGAGATTCTGCTTCTAGGCATGGCTAGCATCTATCTCTTTCCCAGTCTTAAATCATCTCCCTACAGAATTAAAGCCTCTTTTTCAAATTCACAGTCCCTAACAGGGATGGAGTACCCACTAAGCAAGGTAAGTACAGGATTACTTGTGCTTATTTACTAATCTATAGTGAACAGTTCCACATGATGTAGGGAAAAACATGTGAAACTTGTTACTACAGATCAGTAAGTAATCACAGGTTAAGTTCATACTTACCTTGTTTATTGGGTAATCTGTCCCTGGTTCCAATTCTCCCACATCCTTCCCAATTGTTATTTTCTGGGGTTCTTTTTATCTTAGCCATCCTTGTGGGAGTGAGATGGAATCTCACTGTGATTTTCATTTGCATGTTTCTGATGTCTTCCATAGGGTTTTCAATGGATGGTTTTTCAGAAGAAGATCACCAGGCCTTTCTTCCATAGCTTCTCTGGCTAGACTTTCTTCTGAGACTCTTCTGGATCCTTTTGGTTACCAGCCAAACTTGTTAACCATTTGTCCCTCTGAGGAACCCCGGAGACAGAATGGTGAATCTAGAATTCATACTGCCATCAGGAGTAAAGTGAACTGAAGCCCACGCAGAAGGGGATTATTAGCTACATGACAACAGACAAAATGTTGCTGCACAGACAGATGCAAGAGGGTATGGTAGACTAATCCCCAAAGGTGAGGCAGAATGCCAACAGTGGTGGAGAGCTTAAAGCATGGTTTAGTTTCATTGATGGAGACTGGAGGGACATGTGAATAAGAAGACAGGAAAGAATGAGACCCATTGGATTGTTTTTTATAAGTTGAAAATATCTTACGTGCACAATTTTAAACAGCCAAAATGCATTTGCATTTAGCTTCCGGAAACCATGAGATTGAGAAGACAAGTTGAGGCAAAGATACAAATGCAAAAATGGGCTACACTCAGAATATATTCTTTGAGGAGTTCAACTATTATGAATTATTCATAACTCAGAGGAAGAAAAATTGTGGGTTAGAAAATGAATGTTGTTGAAATTGGTGCATATCTTTAGCAACTTTATCCAAAGCCAACAAATATGCTAAATTTTAATTGTCAACGAGGTTTGGGGAAAAAAAAAAACACAACACTGAAAGAGGGTGTAACTGAGAGAGAGTATACCTTTCTCAGATTTTGTATTTAATTACTTTTGCTAAACAACTCCCACTACAACTACCAAAATATGGCTAGTAGACTTTTTTATATTTCCATAATCACTCTAGATATAAAAGAGAGGCGTCTTACTGTCTCCTTTGAAGCAAAAAGTCTAGTCAGTAGATGTAGCAGTAGTACATAGAAGAAATGTGACTGAAAAGAGAGGAAAAGTGATTTCTCCTGGGATCAGTCTCAATCCATAGATAGTAATTAAGATGGTAACTGCAGAGATGGCTCAGTGCTGAAGTAAACCCAACTATGGCAGAGTCATTAAAGCAATGAGACCTACATGGCCATTCTGTTTTCTATTGTGTATGGAACCAGTTTATTATAGTGTGCAGTCATTTGCTCTCTATTAAATAATTTGCAAACTTCCTGATGAGTTTCTTTCTCTTCTCATTGGTAGGCATTTACCTGTGGTTTTAAAAATATATGGTGATTTAATAGCTTCAACTGTGTACACCATTTCAGGACAGCCTGGCTTCATTCTTAAAGACTCATCTGCACCTCCCACTCTTCCTTATTTCTGCCCACAAACTCCAAAACCAAACCAAACCCACTGCCATTGAGTGATTCCCAGAGACAGGATGGTGAACCTAGAATTCATACTGCCATCAAGAGTAAAGTGACCCCATTGGGTTTCAAAGGTGGTAAATCTTTCCGGAAGTAGATAGTCTCATCTTCTTCCCACAGAGTAGCTGGTAGGTTTGAACTGCCAACCATATGCCTTACCCTCATAGCGACCCCTCCTTGGGTTTCCGAGGCAGTATCACTACGGAAGTAGGATTGCCCAACCTTCCTTCCGAGGAGTGGCTGGTGGGGTTGAACCGCCCGCCAGCCGTCTGGTTAGCAGGCAAGTGTCTTAGCCACTATGCTACCAGAGCTCCCTTACCCACAAAAGGGAATCTAATTTTTGGCAATGCAATAGACAGCAAGAAAAGCCAGTGAAATACTGCTACACTCCTGAACCAAAAATTCTCTCATTAACCACCTTATTTTAAGATGATAATCTATTTGTAATCCTAAGCAGCAAAATACCATAAATAAGAATGGGTTGCTATTAGAAACACTCCCCCTCCACCCACCCCACCTAAAAAAAAGAACATTGAGGAATTTAAAATTTACTTCAGCCAGGTGGAACCTTGGATTGCTAAGAAGTGAATGAATTGTAACCACATGTTGACTACTAAGCTTAGAAAATTCAATTAAATGATCCAAAATGGGAATAAGATCACTGGCAAGTAAGTAACAAAAAACCCAATTGAATAGAAAATGACACTGTGAAAGAATACTATGATTTAATCTTTTTAACTTTGCAAATTAAAAAAATATATATATATATCTAGACGAGATTACTTTTGGGGCCCTTTTTCCTTTCAACTATTTATATTAAATCTTAAAGTAGTCAAAGTAAAGAACTTTATTTTCTAAAGCTAGCATTAAATGTTTTCCTTAAAAGAACAAAGACAGCAATAATATAAATTAATATTAAAAAATGTAGTTAGAAAAGAAAGCTTTGTATACAAAACCCAGAGAGACAGAAGTTATATGTACTTTTTTCTTTTAAGAATAGCTTTACATTTTAGGAGAAGAGGAGAGACTGCTGAGACAAATAGCTTTGGAAGATGATTCCTGTTCTGAGTTGGCCTTGCTATTTTTCAAATAAACATGGCATAGATGCAAGAGAAGAGGCCTGTGGTTGCCTGGTTGGTTTGTCTACAGATCTGGAATGCCTCTTGTATGCTGGCAAGCTTTGGTGTGTTCGTTTTCAGAGAAATCCTCTCTAATTTTCAAGGCCAAACCCTTCATTAGGGTTTAAGATATGATACTATCATCATGTAAAGTTATAGTCACAAAGTACATTCTTAATTTACTTTTCAAAATACAAGTTTCTGAAAAGGCCATGTTAGAAAATTTTAATCTGTTCTTTTTTACTCCAGTAACTATAGCCACAGATGATATCCACTGCAAATATCTTAATTTCCTTTGAAAATCTAGGTAAGATAGTTTTTATGTTACTGCTTTGTGGTGTGTTTTGAGAGAAGAAGGAATTTTATATACCTGTATGTCTTGCCTTAATATTTTCTAGAATGACTCATAAAAACCAAAAGAGAAAGCCTCACCTCTCTCCCCCTTTTTACTCTTCTTGATACTGGTAAATAAATGCACTTTAATGTCCATAAAGTAGTGCTAAAAGTCTATTGCAATATTCACGGGAATGCCATTACAATGAAAAGCTGCCTCCTAAAGATTCTTGAGGGAGAATACTTAGAACAATGTAATAATTCCGTTGAGTTCCACAAAGGAAAAATGTTTTTAAGTGGTCAAAGGATCAAACCTGATCAATTCTAAAATGACAACAAAAATGGTTGTCTTTCTGAACCAACACTTTTAAATTTTTACTTTTATTACTTTTAATACCTAAGCAATAAATAACATTGTAGAAAATAGAGATAAAAAGAATGAAGAAAAATCACTTGAATGTCTACCATCGGCTAAAGAAAAAAAAACAAACTACATTTTTTGATAGAAATACTTCTAGACATTTTTTGATAGGTATATATTTTTCACTTAACAACAGAATAACCTGAATAGTGTTTCCTTGTCAATATATAAAGATTTATTTTAATATTTTTGATGCATAAAATTCCATTGCACCTCAAGTGCAGCCGGCTACTACCTGGCTGTTAGTGGAGGTTTGGATGTTGGTATGATGCCAAACAGGTTTCATTGATTCTTCTAGATTAAGACAGACTTGGAAGAAAGGCTTGGTGATCTGTTTCTAAGAATTAGTCAATGAACACCCTATGGAGCATGACAGCTTGATCCACGACTGATCAGGTGGTTGGTGTAGGATTAGGCTGTATTTGTTCCACTGTATACGGGGTTGCCATGAGTTGGAGTTGATTCAACGTAAGCTAACAACAACAACATGAAAAATGAGTGATAGGATCTGGTCATTATCAGCAGGAAATAGGGGAACATGTGTGGGAGGGGATTTTAAAGGGATCAGGTTGGGGGAGGGCAGAGGCAGGCTGTAAGTCTATGGTTAAAAGGTTGTTGCTTTGTGCAGTTTTTTGAGAGAAGATAAAAGTTAAAAGTGCAAAGACAGTAATAATACAAATTAGCAAATTTTAAAAACGTGTAGTGAGAAAAGAAAGCTTTATAAGGTTATTGTTAGAGCTGTTAAGTCAGTTTTGATATACAACATAATGTACAAGTGACTCTGTGTATAATAGAATGAAACACAGCCTGGTTCTGCACCATCCTCACAATCATTGCTGTATTTGAGTCCATTGTTGCAGCCACTTTGTCAATCCATCTCATTGAGGGTCTTCCTCTTTTTTGCTTTCTCCTGTGGAGCAGCTGGTGGATTTGAACCACCAGTGGAGAGCTTTAACCATTGCACCACCAGGTCCCTTTAGCACTGGTATTGTTGTTATGTGTCATTGAGTCAGACCTGATTCATAGAGACTCTTCCTTGGATTTCTGAGGCGGTATCAATCTTCCTTCCTAGGAGTGGCTGGTGGGTTTCAACGGCCAGCCTTCTGGTTAGCAGTCAAGTGCCTTAGGCATTACTCTACCAGAACTCCTAGCACTGATATTATGGGACCAAAAATGTAATCCTCATCCTCCAGTTAGAATGAGAATTAGGACCCAAGTCCATTTCATGTTAGAACCAAGCATAATGTCCTTCTCTAGGAACTGGTCACTCCTGATAACATGTCCAAAGTGTGTACGATGAAGTCTCCACATTCTCCCTTCTAAGGTTTCCTAGTGCCGCTCTGACAGGAATATACCACAAATGGGATGGCCTTAACAAACAGGAGTTTATTCTTACAATTTGGAGGCTTTAAGTCCAA
>NW_006921743.1:968702-983457 GCF_000298275.1 Orycteropus afer afer
TGTAAGTCCCAAGGTCAGCAGAGCACAGCAGGCTGCTGAGCAACGACATGGGTACACGCAGGATCCAAGTGTGCCATAGGCTAGAGACCATTCCCAAGGCTTCTCCTTATATACAGGAAGCAGACCACATATCCAAAGCAGCTACTCAGCTGCTTGTGGTAGATCCACCATGGATTGATTGCCAGTCTCATCATGGGGAATACTACCACCAGCTGCCCAGCCACTCAATCAGGCCTAGCCAAGTTGACACACAAACATAACTACCACAAGGAGCATTCTGGCTGTATTTCTTCCAAGATAGATTTGTTCATTCTGCTGGAAGTCCATGGTATATTCAATATTCCTCACTAACTCCATAATTCAAATGCATCAATTCTTCTTTTGTCTTTATTGTTCATTGTCTAGCTTTATATAAGGCTGGACAGGAAGAATTCATTGGTAAGGGGCATTCTCTCATGACTCAGGATGCAATGTTCTGGGAAGGGCACCTGAAGTTAGTCCAAACACACTGTTGGGTTGGCTCCTTGAAACTGGACTTGACAATGGCCTAGAGCATGTGAGATGAAGTCACCATTCTTCTTGGCATTATATTGAGAAAAGGAGTTATGTGGCTCAGGAATGGATTTTCTATTGGAATCTGAAAATTGACTCTGTTCTCTTGGAGGGCCCAGAAGACACTCCCATCTCAAGGCAACAGGAATGTCCGAGGGCTGTGTACCCCAGTTTTGTTTTTTTTTTAGGAAGCTTGGTGTTGCTTCTTCTCTGAAGATGAAGTCATGAGATTAAGCTAATATCAGCGAAAGGAGCCCTGCTGGAGAAATGATCAAGCCCTTTGCTGCTAACAGAAATGTTGACACTTTGAATCCATCTAGTGGCTCCATGGGAGAAAGACCAGGAGATCTGTTCTCATAAAGATTACAGCCTAGAAAACCCTATGGGACAGTTCTATTCTGCAATATGGGGTCACTATGAATTGAAATCAACTTGATGACATCTAACAGCAATATTGATGAGGAAGATGGGATTCCAGAATGATAGAGGCCACTGGCAGCATTTAACTTTCAGGGGCAAGATGGGCCAGAATGAGAAAGAACCTTGCAATACCATCAAACCTGGCATTGTCACCATGATAAATATTTTTCTGGGACCTTTGCCCATTTACCAGAATATCTGTATCAGGGGAATAGCCAGACTTTTCAAATCTGTTAGAGTTGAGGTATAACAGATTGGTGCTGATATTCCCTAAAACCAAACCTGTTACTGTCATGTCAATTCCAACTCATAGTGACCCTATATGACAGTAGAATTGCCCCCAAAGGTTTCCAAGGCTGTAATCTTTAAAGAAGCAGACTGCCACATCTTTCTCCTTTGGAGAAGCTGGTGGATTCAAACCACTTGGTTTGCAGTGGAGAGCTTTAACCACTGTACCACCAGGTCTCTTTAGCACTGATATTATGGGACCAAAAATGTAATCCTTATCCTCCAGTTAGAATGAGAGTTACGACCCAAGTCCAGTTAATGTTACAACCAATGGGTCAGCAGACCTGTAGTTATTTTCCTGTTTCTTTAATGTATAAATAAAATAGATATCAGCTGGAATAAATAACAGCACTCTCATGGGGCTTCTCTGCCTTGTGTGAAGTTAGGATAATAATTTACAGAAGGGCCAAATGGAGTGACAGAAACTGTTCCCTCCCAAGGAAAGAATGAAAATTAAAAACAATATTTCATTGCAGAAGGAATTGTAGTGATTAATGCCACTATCAGACTTGAAGTTTGTAGGGATGGTGGCACCTATTGTATTCTCTTTCAATTTATCTCCCTGCTTCTCTCAAAACCAGATGGATCATGGCAGATGGTGGTGGACCACCATAAAGCCTGAATGGTGGTAGTCCCCAGTCACAGCTGGTGGGCAGGATGTGGTTACACTGACATTAGTTTAGCCTATGGCATTTGCTGGGAGCTCTGGTAGCATAGTGGCTAAGTCAATTGCCTGCTAACCAGACGGCTGGCGTTTCAAACCCACCAGCCACTCCTCGGAAGGAAGGTTGGGCAATCCTACTTCCGTAGTGATACTGCCTCGGAAACCCAAGGAGGGGTCGCTATGAGTCGGGGCCCACTCGACAGCACATAACAACAACAACATGGCATTTGCCATGGAGGTATTGATTTAATGAATGTTTTCTTTCCAATCCCCATCAGAAGGGAGAATCAAGATCACTTTGCCTGTCCAGTCAGGAACAGCATGGAGTAAACATCCTATGAAGAAAACTTGAACCAATGAGAGAAAGGGGATGGCATTAAAAAAGGCTTACAGATAAATTGCTTACCCTTGAACACTGCAGTAAATCCAAGAAGCAATTTGTTAGGTCTTTTCTAAAGGTGTAGTCAGTTCAGTAAATACACAATATTGTATTACCTTTTCCTCATTACTTCCCTTTTTTCCTGGGACTGAACCTCCTATGAGGGAACTCTGGTAGCATAGTTCCTAAGGCACTTGACTGCTAACCAGAAGGCTGGCGGTTCAAACCCACCACCCGCTCCTCGGAAGGAAGATCGGGCAATCTACTTCCATAGTGATACAGCCTCAGAAACCCCAGGAGGGGTTGCTGTGAGTTGGATCCAACTCGACTGCAGTGAGTTTGGGGATTTTTATGAAGATTTAGAAGAAAGTGTTGCTTCATACTCTGTTTTATTAAAAATCTGAGCCAAGATAAAAACCTCCTTACCAGACCAGGTGATTGAGTTTAGAAAGCCCCACCCAAACCCATTGCCACTGAGTGGATTCTGACTCATAGCTACCCTATAGGACAGTGTAGACCTGCCTCATAAAATTTCCAAGGCTGTAAATATTCACTGAAGGAGATTGCCACATTTTCATCCTGCAGAGCAGCTGGGGGTTTAAACCACCAACCTTTTGGTTAGCAGCCAAAGGCCTTAACCATTGTGCCACCAAAACTCCCAAGGTTAGAAAGAAGAATCTAAATATAATCTAAATATGTAGATAAGCAAAAGCAAATTTTAAAAGACAGCTGCACCCCACTATTTCTATGAAAATTGGAGAAGGGGGAGTAAAAATCAAATAGATTGCTTTTAAAAATTAATCACAGATTAAAAAAAAAATACAAAAAACTCACTGGCGTCAAGTTGATTGACTCATAGTGACCCCACCTTGGGTTTTCAAGGCGGTATCTCTACGGAAGCATATTGCCCAATCTTCCTTCCCAGGAGTGGCTGGTGGATTTTAACCGCCAGCCTTCTGGTTAGCAATCAAATGCCTTAGGCACTATGCCACCAGAGCTCCCAATCACAGATAGCGTTTAAAAATATTTACATAGCAGAAATATAAGTTCTATTTACCCCCACAATAACCATCCAAATATCTTAGTCTGAAGACTAAATATTCCTTGTAAAATTAATATTGCTTAGAGCCATAGACCTTTTGAATAGCTATATAGAATCTGATTATTTTTATTTATGTTTATCATACAATCTATGCCAGCAAAGCCAGTATTCACGGGCAGCTCTTTTAAGAGACCAAACCAAAAACCAAACTCACTTCCATCAAGTTGTTTATGACTCATAGCGACCTCCACTGAGTTTCTGAGCGCCGGTAAATATTTACCGAAGTCGATTAGATTACCCCATCTTCCTTCCACTGAGTGGCTGGTGGGTTTGAACCACCAACCTTCTGGTTAGCAGTCAAGTGCCTTAGGCACAGCACCACCAGAGCTTTTAAGATAGCAAGTACTAAATATTCAGATCTCTGCACCAGAACCCAAATATATTGGCATTCTGATTTGGAAAATATTTTGAGAGACAATCTTGACCATCAGTGACAGAATTGTGTTATAGCATAGCAGGACCTTGTGAAGTGCTGGTTTTAATCCTCAAACTTCTGAGGCACTGGGTGTGTTGAAGACCAGGAGGAAAGTTTCTTCAAAAGAAGCAAGAATTAAAGGCTTAAAAAGAAAAAAAAAAATTATCATGGTAAATATTCATGTATCAAAACGTTTGCCATTTCAATATTTTTCACATGCAAAATTGCTTATTATGTTGTTCAACCGTCACCATTATCTGCTTCCAAATTTTTGCCATCACCCTTAACAGAAGCTAAGTATCCCCTAAGCAGTGAATTCTTCTTTCCTTTTCCTTCCATTCCTCGCTCATACACCCGATCACTGCCATCGAGTTGGATCCAAATCATAGCGACACCTCCTTGGGTTTCTGAGGCAGTATCATTATGGAAGTAGATTGCCCAACCTTCTTTCCGAGGAGTGGCTGGTGGGTTTGAACCCCCAGACTTCTGGTTAGCACTATGCCACCAGAGCTCCTAGGCTGACATCTTTACAGAAGCAGACTGCCACATCTTGGGCTTCAGCTCTGCCTCTTATTCCAGGCCCACTGGAGAGTGATGTGTCTCCTAATTCAGACAGGTACTGGCTGCTGAGGCTGATGAACCCAAGTTCAGCAGGTAAAATGGCACAATCCCAAAATCAGCAGGAAATACATCAGACCTGATTCAAGTCTAGGAACTGGAGATGAAGACCTGGTCAACTGCAGGATCCAGATGTGCCAAAAAACTAGAGAACTTTCTCAAAGCTTCTCCTTATATGCTGGAAGCAGGCCACACCCTAAAGGCAACTACTTAGCTGCTCACAGCAGATTCCACCATGGAGGTGATTACAATCTCATCATGGGGAATAACTACATCCAGCTGTCAGGCTGCTCAAAACCACAGCCCAGCCAAATTGAAACAAAACGTTAACTTCCACAAAGGTCGTCTTCTTTTTCATTGACCCTCTTCTAAGCATGATGTCCTTGCCCAGAGACTGGTCTCTCCTGATAACATGTCCAAAGTTCATGAGACAAAATCTCACCATCCTTGCTTCTGGCTGTACCTGTTTTAAGACAAATTCATTTGTTCTTCTGGCAGTCCAGATGTTTAATATTCTTTGCCAACGTACATATCATATATTAGTTGTACTTTTGTGACTGACTTACCCAGCATAATGTTTTCAAGGTTCATCCATGTTGTTATAGTATCAGAACTTCATTTCTCTTTATTTTCCATTGTATAGATATATCACATTTTATCTATCCATTCATCTGTTGATAGATATTTAAGCTGTTTCTACCTTTTGGCAGTTGTGGATGGTGCTGCAATGAACATTGGTATACAAAAGTCTGTTTGTATTCCTGCTCTTAAGTCTTTGGGAGCATGAATCTAGGAGTTGACTTGCTGAGTCATATGATAATTCTGTAAGAACTGAAGGCCTTTTGAGGAAAATTTCACCTCCCAGGTTCCCTTGTGTCTTAGTTATCTAGTAATTGTTATAACAGAAATATTACAAGTAGGTGGCTTTAAAAAGCAAAACAACAACAACAAAAACACCACCAGAGTTCCCAAGGGTGGCTTTAACAAACAGAAATTTATTTTCTCACAGTTTAGAAGGCTAGAAGTCCGAACTCGGGGAGCTAACTCTGAGTGAAGGTTTTCTCTGTCAGTTCTGAAGGAAGGTCCTTGTCTCTTCTGAGCTTTGCTTCCTGGCAATCTTCATGTGGCTTGGCATGTGTCCTCCTCCATGTCTGCTTCCCTTGATTGCTTGCTTAATCGTTATTGTATCTCAAAAGAGATTGACTTTAGGTCCACCCTATCCTGTTTCATTAACATAACAAAGAAAACCTATTCCCAAATGGGATTATAATCTCAGGCGTAGAAATTAAGATTTATATGTGGTAGTTAATCTTATGTGTCTGCTTGGCTGGGCCTGGTTTTGAGTGGCTGGACAGTTGGTTGTAGTTATTCCCCATGGTGACATTGATAATCAACTCCATGGTGGAATCTACTGGAGCAGCTGAGTAGCTGCCTTAGGGATGTGGTCTGCTTCTACTATATAAGAAGAAGCATTGAGAATGATCAGTGCAGCTTTTTGTCATGCTTGGACCCTGTATATAGCCAAGTCTTCATTCAGTAGCCTGTCATGTTTCCTGCTGATTGTAGGACTGTCTCTGGATTTGAACTAGTGTTCTGCCATGTTGTTTGGTAATATTAGGACTGTGCCATTTTATTTTTTGAATGTGGGCTTGTTAGTCTCAGCACTCAGTAGCTGCCTGAGTGAAGAGAGACCTCTAGCTCCAGGGGGCCGAGAGCAAGAGGCAGAGCTGAAGCCCAAGGTTGAGGGGTTTTCACCTAGCCCCTAGAGCTGGCACTTTGAACTTGGACTACTAGCCTCCTAAATTGTAAGAGAATAAACTCCTGTTTATTAAAGCCATCCCATTTGTGGTATTTTCTATTAGAGCAGCAGAAAGTAACCAAAACAATTTACAACATAATTTGGGGAGACATAATTCAATCCATAATATCTGGCTTTCTGGTTTAATGAGGCCTTAGTATATTGACCTTTATGGCATAGCTAGGGATGTACATGCCAGTTGGAGTGGTCCCCTCTGGAGGATGGACTTTAGAAGAGGTCCTTTTGGGTCCTAGGAGCAGGCTTGATGCTATTTTGACAGAGCATTGTGTGGTCCTAGGAATCCCCATTGGAAGTACCAGGGAAGACCAAGTTGAGAGGCACTGGTTCCTGGTAAGAACCTCCCTTTAAAACTCCTTATAAGAAAGGGCGTGGATAGAGGAAGGATTGATATGACCCTGTAAAGTGCAGGACTCAAGGCAGGACGGAGGTCTAGGGGTAGTATTGGAACTTGGTCTGAAGGAAGAACAAAAGATTGGTGAGTTTGGATGGTGTGGTGATAAGCATGGGAGGTTATGGTAATAAGATGAAATTGATCAGCTAAGACCATATCATGGACTTCTGTTTTATTTGTATGGTTGTTTGCCACTCAGATTACTCTTAGACCTGTAGTGCACAAGATGCAGGATGACTTGGGACCTTAACTGAGATTTAACAGCAAAGTGTTGGGACAGGAAGATCTGCAAGCAGGGCCTTGGTATTTCAGCTAGTTTTTGATAAAGTAGAGGTTAAAATAAGCCAAAGTATGAGCATTTTCACTGAGTCAATGTGGTGTGACACCCCCACGGAAAGAAGTTTCCCACAATGCAATCCATTGATGTGCATCCCTGGATCTAGAATTGGAAAACACAAGACCTATTCCAATTGGGCAGGAGACAGGAGGCTGCACACTTTGCTGTGAGACTGACAAATCTGGCCAGGTATCCTTTTGTGTTTCATTGTGTCTTAGTCTCACTCATGAACGTCCTGAGGTTCTTTGCAGCAATGCCCTTGGATCCTTCATTTGTATTGCTTTCCTGACCCCTTTTTCAGGGCCACCTTTCCTTAGATCAGAGGTTCTCATATTTTGTTGTTGTTGTTAGTTGTCATTGAGTTGGCTCCAACTCTTGGTGACCTTATGTATAACAGAATAAAATGTTGCCTTGTTCTGTGCCATCTTCACAGTCATTGGTATACTGAAGTCCATTGTGGCCTTTGTGTATGTAAGTGTATTACAACTTAGAGGGCTCATCTTCCAGCACTGTATCAGACAATGTTCTGTTGTGATCCATAAGGTTTTCACTGGTAATTTTTGGAAGTAGATTTCCAGGCCTTTCTTTCTAGTCTGTCTTAGTTTGGAAGCTCTGCTGAATCCTTTCCACCATGTGTGACCCTGCTCATATTTGAAATGCTAGTAGTATAGCTTCCAGCATCACAGCAATGTCAAAGTCACCACAATATTATATGCTGACAGATGAATGGTGGATTTTCTCTATATCTTCATTTAAATTGAACCCTAGTTTGTCAGATTTTCAAGTCCTGGTTCTGCAGTCCCAACCTCTGGCCTCTATGTTGCATATTAGCACTTTGTCTTGTCAGCTCTCAAATATAAATTTTCCCTAATAGATTCTCAATTAGCTGGCCTGTCTGATTTCCCAATGCTACATGGGAAACTCTTGGCATCAGCCTTCTACTCTAGGCAGAACAACCTCTGAAAAAGCAAACCAAACTCACTGCTACCTAGTTGATTCTGACTTATAATGACCTCAATTAGGTTTCCAAGGCTGTAAATGTTTACCGAAGTAGATCACCCAATCTTCCTTCCACAGAGCAGCTGGTGAATTTGAACTGCTGACCTTCTGGTTATCAGCCAACTGCCTTGTCCACTACACCATCAGAGCTCCTTAGAACAACCTTTGGCAA
This sequence comes from Orycteropus afer afer, assembly GCF_000298275.1. Taxonomy (NCBI): domain Eukaryota; kingdom Metazoa; phylum Chordata; class Mammalia; order Tubulidentata; family Orycteropodidae; genus Orycteropus; species Orycteropus afer. The sequence continues at coordinate 976,859 of NW_006921743.1, forward strand.
GGAGAAATTGACCATTTTGTTGCCAGCCACTGGATTTGGAGCAAATGACTTAGTTGCCCTGGCAACAAGGCAAGGATTCTGTTTTGCTCCAGTCCTTGACTCTGAGGAATACAATGCTGCAAAAGAAAAATTCAGAGCCCTGAGGATGTGTTTCTGCTGTGTCCATCCAGTGAGTAGAAGAATGAACGGAATGGAGATTCTGATCCTGCTTTCAGATACTGGAAGTTGAAGCCGCTGTGGGCAGCCTAAGCCCATTCCTGTTCACCCATCCAGAGAAATGTAAAAGCAGTTCGGGAAAACTACAAAATCATACAGCCATGATAATTCATAAATATCTAGAGCTTGGGTTGGGGATGGGGGTAAGGAAAGGACAGCAAACTGTGTTTCTAACATCCAGTGTTTTAGGAGGTATGGAGGGTGATGGCTTGCTCCTGAAGCCCAGCAGCTGTTCTCAGAACGGGTAATGAAGGTCTGTCCACCTGGGAGAACTGGTAAGTGTTGCTCAGCCACCAGGGGAAGGTACTTTGGAGCTTTGCCTACTATCCTGGAGGAAGTGTGAGACAGTGATCCAAGGGTCCACCCCAATTCAGAGACAGCTTCATGGGAAGTTTATGCAATGAGCTAGTTCGAGTCCCAGGCTTGAACCTCCCAGTATTAACAAGCCCCTCAGGCCCCAGTGCAAGCCTGGAGTCCCTGGGTGGCCCAAATGATTAAGTGCTGGGCTATACTAACCTAAAGATTAGTGGTTTGAGAGCTCTGGGGGCTTAGTGCCTAAAGCACTTGACTGCTAACCAGAAGGCTGGTGGTTCAAACCCACCAGCCACTCCTCAGAAGGAAGGTTGGGCAATCTACTTCCGTAGTGATATTGCCTTGGAAAACCAAGGAGGGGTCGCTATGAGTCAGGGCTGACTCAACGGCAGATAACAACAACAATAACAGAGTTCCTCAGATGAAAGGCCTGGTAATTTGCTTCTGAAAGTTCCATAATCATGAAAACCCTACGGAACACAGTTCTTCTCTGAAGCAGGTGGGGCTGTCATGAGTTGGAATTGACTCTATGATAACTGCTTTGATACAAACCTGGAGGTGGGACTAGCACACAGCCATGACTACTTTCTTTCTTGGATGGAAGCAGGGCTCCTTAAGGCATGAGTATGTGCATGTAACTCATATTTGTGTGTGTGTGCTTGGCACTCCCCCAAAAAAGGAAGGCTGCTATCTCCATATAAGACATTATAAAAGACGTTTTCACAAAGAATCTCTATTGCATGAAACGTACACACACACACGCACACACACACAACAAACTAACTGCCATTGAGTTAGATCCGACTCATAGCGACCCCTCCTTGGGTTTCCAAAGTGGCATCACTACAGAAGTAGATTGTGCAATGTTCCTTCCAAGGAGTGGTTGGTGGGTTTAAACCGCCAGCCTTCTGGTTAGTAGTCAAATGCCTTAGACACTACACCATACGTTAATTTAATTTCAAGGATTTGTTAGTGGTGATGATATTCAAGAATGTCTTTCTCTGGCAAGTTCTCTCTTTCTTACTGGGAACACCACTGGGAGTCTTTTGCACCTGATGTTTGCACTATAAAGATGCCCTTGAGCAATGGTTGGTGATAGTGGCTAATGTTTAATATCTGCAGCAGAATACAGCAGGACTTCTGCCATTTGGAGGCAGCAGAGTAGCTGAGAGCCCGGCTTTGAGTCAGATGGGCCTGAATTCAGTGTCTTCTTCTGCCACTTGAAAACTTTGAAGACTTGAGCAAGTTCCTTAATTCCTCTATCTTAATTTCCTCATTGTAAAATGAGGGTATTAATTCCTTTTTCAAAGGGCTTTTGTGAGGATTAAATTTTGTGAAGATAATGTATGTAAAAACTTTGACACATAGAGAGCACTTAAATACATGGTATTCATGGACTCAGAATACATGGTTCATTGGACTCAGAAACTCTAGTGATGCGGTGCTTACAGCATATGGCTGCTAACCAAAATGTTGGTGGTTTCAACCCACCAGCCACTCTGTGGGAGAAAGATGAGACAGTCTGCTTCTGTAAAGATTTACAGCCTTGGAAACCCTATGGGGCAGTTCTACTCTGACCTATACAGTCATTATGAATCGGAATTGACACAATGGCAGTGGGTTTTGGGGTTTATCATGTCCTCACAAGGAGCTCTGGTGGTGCAGTGGTTAAGCACTTGGCTGCTAATTGAAAAGTCATTGGTTCAAATTTTCCAGGCACTCCTTGGGAAAAAGAGAAGGCAGTTAGCTTCCCTAATGATTTACAGCCTTGGAGATATTACGGCACAGTCCTACTCTGTCCTATAAGACAGAGTCATGGGCTTGATGGCAATGGGCTTCTTTTTTGGTATCATGCCCTCACACCTATGAATGTTCTTGAAATATATGTGGGACATTTCTTATATAAAAAATGTTTGTTACCTCTGTATCATTTGGAAAAGCCTGTTTCATCTCTGGCTACATTCAAATCAAGATATGATTTATTTTTTCCAGAAAAACTGGCAATGTATAAATATTTCCATGTGCAAGAAATTGATTGTATTGTTTTGCTAAGAATGCCCAAAAAGGATAAATATGATTTGTGGCTAGCTTGAAAATAAACAGTGAGCTCTAACTAGCTCACTTAGTAATGGCAGCTCTTCAACTAGGCTTTCAGTGTCACTGAAAAAAACTATGTGAGTCATTCTCTGTCTGTCTGTCTGTCTCTCTCTCTCTCACACACACACACATACAGGATTGTAGGAAAGAATCCAATCTTTTTTGGCTATGGAAACATGCTAAAGCAGCTACAATATAGTTTATAATTTAAATTTAGATAAACTTAACTCTCCGAACTTAAGTAAAAAGAAGTGCACTTTTGTCAGATGTTTCATGATCAAAAACCCCAAGGAAGCTAAAATAAAATGTTCTTCTACCTTTGACTTGTTCTCTTAAACTACTAAGCAAGGGAAGCACAAGACCTTTGCTTTTACTATACAGGAATCAAAGGATGTGCTGGTCAGTAGCCTCAGCGTGCTTTAAGTCCTGAGAAGAAGGAAGGGGACATATTTTTTTCATCTCTGGAATGATCAAAAGGCAATATGAAAAGCTCTCAAGCAAAAAGGACACACAGTCTTTCCTTGTCCTGTGAATCTAACAGGCCTGAAAGACATTAATATGATCTCTCTCATCTGAGAGTTGCATAGGCAGTCTCCACAACAACATGGGCAGAAGTCCAGTGGGTCATTTGCAGAAGAGAAGTTTTGTGGAACTCAGAATGCATTTTCCATAGAAACCATATTTTGTATGATGGTTAGCAATATTTAACCTTAAGCAGAGTTCCAATAGGGTTTTTGCAATAGGACTTGGGCACCAGATGAACAGTATTTTTCCAGAGAGATGTGTACAAGGATCCAAATAAGGATCTCAGGAATGGGGGATTCTTCCCTCTCCCAACTCCCCACTTGTAAGCCTCTGCATCCTGGGCAGGGAATCTTCCCCATGTAGTGATTGTAAGGAGAGTAATGAGGTGTGGAGCTGGAAGCTTCCAGGATGTGGGGCTTGGGAAATGAGGTGTTGTGGGAAGCTGGGAATTTTTCCTGGCTTAGCTTCAGGGCAGCTCCTGGGTCACTTCCTTTTCAACCATTGACCCCGAGAAATGATCCTCTTGCTTCTCTCTCTACTGTAGCAAACATCCTCTTCCTTCACGGAAGAGTTTTTCTCTTCTCACTTAGATCAGAACAAAGAATGTCCTCCACCTGGTAAATGTAAGCACTCTATGGAGTTAAAAAAAATACATATTCTCTCTGACCCCCTTTTGTATTAAAATAGGCTCTACAGGTTAAAGTCAAAACTGTAAAAGGTTTTCTGAGAATGGAAACAAAGTTAAAAATAATACTGGATATTTATTACTCAATCAACGAATCATGGATTGGGAAACCACAGCTAAACTTTGTGTTTCAAAGAAATGTGGCAGTCTAGGGATTAATATAGTCAGACAGGAACAAAGAGAGTCCAAGAAGTCTGAGAGGGTTTAGTTGGTTTTTCAAAGGTTCATTAAAATGTTCTTCAACATCTTTTTATCTCTGAACTATTACCTTGCTTAAGAAACAAATGTTGCAGTCTTACAGAGGGTGGAGGGGTTGGTGCCTGCTGAATGGAGGCAGGTAACCAGACACCTTCCTATCTAGAATCCAGTAGTTAAAGAGCAGGAACTGTCAATTATGAGTAAAGCTATAGGAACAAGCTAACTACTATTTTTAAAAGTTAGGTTACTTATCGTCTTAAACTTTTTCCCTGTGAAACCAGGGAGCAGCCATGCTCTTCCACCATGGCATAAGGGACTCCATGCTGGTTTTCACTTCCATAGGCACATTTTCCCCCTTTTGATCAGGCCTCCACTGGGCTTGATCATCTACAAATGGAGTAATCATTCTTCTGCAAGGGCTTTTACTTCTTTTTGATTGCTGAATTGTTTACCTTATTTCAGTGTCATTTTACTTTGTGTTTATGTCTTTCACCTTGCCATGCTATTAGGCTTCATCTTCATTTCACGGTTTTATTAGTGAAAGATTAGGCCAAATTTGAGAAACTCCTCAGCCAGCCTGCATGTCAAAGGGCAAAGATTTACACTTTTTTTTTTTTTTTTCTGCTGAAAAGCACGACTGACTAACATCAATTTGTCTGTGAGACTTGTAGGTTTGTACAACATTCCATAGAAATACAATAGTTATTAGCTAAAAACAACATTTTGTAATTATAAAGATAGATACGAAGATGAATAAAAACAAGCCAAAGTAAATTAATATTTTCTTCCATTGTCCACCTCAAGAACTAAACCAATTATTTTAAATATCAGTCAAAACAGGAACAGAATTATTGATATTCAACACTATGTATTGCATATGGGAAACATATTAAATGATATTAGCACTGTTATCTGTAATATAAACATGACAATCACTTTTAATTGTGGTACAGGTGCTTCATTGTGCAGTACTAAGGATGTCAAGAGTCATTTGGTTTTTTGTTTGTTTGTTTTGAACATTTTATTTTAGAGTTTGTATAAAAGTTTATATAAACTAGAGAAAATTAGTTTCCCACTCAACAATTTATATACATTTTGTTTCATGACATTAGTTGCAATCCCCTTGATGTAATAGCACCATTCTCACTTCCTCCTTGGGTTTCCCGTTCCTATTCACCCAGTTTTTCCTCCCCTTCCTGGCTCCTGAACTTTGTGTTTGGGCAAATGCTGCCCTTTTGGTCTCATATGGTTGATTGTTCTGAGGAGCATGTTCCTCACAGCCATGCTATGGCTCTCTTTATAGGGCTCTTTAGCTGAAACGTCATCTACGAGACTGGGTGGCCATTCAGTTTTTTGGGTTATCAAAAACTTTTTATTGTTATTTGGGTGAAAGTTTTACAGAGCAAATTCGTTCTCCATACAGCAGTTCATACACGTTTTGTTTCATGGCATTGACTGCAATTCTGGTCATTCAGTTTTGAAGAATTGATCCTCTCATCATAGTCATTTCAGGATTATTTCTTGAACTCCATGGGCAGACCTAAAACACTCTGAATATATTTAGTCAGAAAATTAGTCATGTGCCATAACATCTTCTAATCCTATTTGAGGTACAAAAATAGAAGCTAAATGATGATGCTGTTGAAATATAGATCTGGACTAAAAAGATCTTAAAAGGGGCACATCAACTAGAAGAGGTAAGTCAGTTAATATTTGGCCTTAGGTCCAGCTCAATCCTCTAAAACATCTGCTAATCTATACAGGTGGGAACCAAGTCCAAAGGTTACAGCCACGTAACTAAGATGTGCCATTTGGGCTAAATAGCAAGAAACAAGAAATGAGAAAAACCCTTAGTACAGAATATTCTGTAGCCAGCATAGTGTTATTAATTACTGAAATAGTTGATTCTTACACTAAAGGGGGAAAAGAAAAAAATGATTCCTTCTATCCAGAAAATAGAACTTTGGTGTTGCACACGATTCTACTCTACATAGAACATACCATCACTTGGTTATCCATTCTTCCACTGACAGATACTTAGGTTGTTTCCATTTCCTTGCTATTGTGCATAGTGATGTGATGAACATCGGTGTGCATATATCTATTCGTGTCCTGGCTCTCACTTCCTTAGGATATATACCTCATAATGGGATTGCTGGAAAAAATGGTATTTCTATTTCCAATGTAAAAAAAAAATTTTTTTTTATTGTGATTTGAGTGAGTTTACAGAGCAAATTCATTTTCCATACAGCAGTACATACACATTTTGCTTCATGACATTGACTATAACAGCTCTCTTCTTACTTCCCCCCTATAATTACCTCTTCTCTGTGTCCTTCCCTCCCATGCAGTCCCACCCTCTGAGCTATCTCCCTGTGCAAACACTGCCCTTCTATTCTCCCACGATTGATTTCTCCAAGGAGTGTATCTACCTGATGTAAACATTCACTGCATATATCTGCCCATTGTATGACTGGAAGCCATAGGAGTAAGTTCAGTTCCAGACCTGAAGGATAACTAGGGGCCATAGTCTCACCAGGCTCTATCAGACTAGCAAACCTGGTCT
>NW_006921743.1:984732-990364 GCF_000298275.1 Orycteropus afer afer
AGGACCATTGTCTGCCAACCTTATGTATGTTCTTGGATACACTCCCCATTTCATAGACATACCTAATAGTTCAGCCTGTCCACCCATCTATCCACCCATACACCCATGCTTGCCTTCACTGACAACACAGTACTGTATGTGCAAAGGGGTTCATATTTGTTGTCTGTACCACACCTGGACATTCTTACAGTACATACAAATATACATGTAGAAACATTGTCTGCCACCCCTATATATCGTCATGAGCACACTCCCTTCTGCCTAGACATACCTGATGATTCAGCCTGTCCACCCATCTATCCACCCATAGATCAATGCTTGCTATCACTGACGATGCAGTACGGCACATGTAAAAGGGTTCATCTTTGTTGTCTGTACCTCCCATGCATCTCTCTCTGTCTTCCTCTTTCTCAATGCCACCATGTTGATCACTCACTTTTGGTACATTGCCCTTTCCTTCACTCAAATCAATACTTGTCTCTACCTTTCTAGCAGTGTTCCCTCCCCTCCCTTCCCATCCCTGGCAATCAATAAAGAAAATTTCCTTCCATATACAAACCTTTTCTTTATTTTTTACAATAATGAACTAATCCAGTATTTGTCCTGTGATTGTCTTATTTTATTCCGCATAATGCCCTCCAAGTTCATCCATGTTATGAGGTGTTTCACAGATTCTACATTATTCTTTAGTTTTGCATAGTAGTCCACCATGTGTGTGTACCATAGTTTGGGTATCCATTCCTCCATTGATGGGGACTTAGGTGGTTTCCATCTTTGCTGTTGTGAATACTGCTGCAATGAACATGGGTGTGCATATATCTATTTGTGTCCTGACTCTCACTTCTTAGGATATATACCTCGTAATGGGATTGCTGGCTCAAATGGTATTTCTATTTCCAACTTTTTAAGGAATCGCCATACTGATTTCTACAGTGGTTGTATCATTTTACAGTCCTACCAGCAGTGTATGAGAGTCCCAATCTCTTCACATCCTTGCCAGCATTTGTTCTTTTCTGTCTTGTTGAACTTTGCTATTAGTGCTGGGATGAGATGATATCTCATTGTTGTTTTAATTTGCATCTCCTTTGGTTAATGATGGTTAATGATTGCGAACATTTCTTCATGTGTGTGTTGGCCCCCTGAATATCTGCATTTGTGAAGTGTCTGTTCATATCTTCTGCTCATTTTTAATTGGATTATTTACCTTTTTGGTGTTGGAGTTTTCTATTCATTTTTAGAGATAAGTCCCTCTTCAGATATGTCATTGTCAAATATTTTTTCTCAGTCTTTGGTTCTTTTTTTAAATATAATTTAATTTTTAGAAGATCCCAACCATCTAGTTTAATTTCAGCAGTTTGTGCATTTTGGGTTATGTTTGAAAGTCTATTTATGGCATAGATTAGGGCCCCTAAGTTTTCCCCTGTTTTTCCTTTGATGAACTTCATAGTCTTAGATTTCACAGTTAAGTCTTTGATCCATCTGTAGGTAGTTTTTGTGTATGGTGTGAGGTATGGATCTTGTTTCATTGTTCTGCAAATGGATATCCAGTTTCGCCAGCACCATTTGTGAAAGAGACTATCTCTTCCTCATTGAATGAATCAAAGATCAGCTGACCATAGGTGAATGGCTCTATTTCTGGGTACTCAATTCTGTTCCACTAGTCTGAGTGTCTGTTGTACTAATACCAGGATTTTTTGACTACTACTGCTGTATAGTAGGTTTTGAGATCTGAGAGTGTGAGATCTGCATCATTCTTCTACTTCAGTAGTGCTTTGCTTTTTGAAGGTCTCTTTTCTTCCCATATAAAATTAATGATTGGTCTTCCACGTCCTTGAAGAATGTTGATGGAATCTGAATCAGGATTGCTATGAATGTACAGATTGCTTTGGGCAGTATTGGCATTTTCACAGTGCTCAATCTTCCTATCGATGAGCATGGTATGTTCTTCCATTTATGTATATCTTTTATAGTTTCTTAAAGTAATGTTCTGTAGTTTTCTTTGTATAGGTCATTTGTGTCTCTGGTTAAGATTTATTCCCAAGTATTTTATCTTTTTGGTAATGTAAATGGTACTGATTTCCTTATTTCCTTTTCAGATATCTCTCTGCTCATGTAGAGGAATCCAACTGATTTTTGTATGTTGATCTTGTATCCTGCCACTATGTTAAATCCAGTAGTTTTCTTGTTGAGTCTCTTGGGTTTTCTATGTTTAGGATTATATCATCAGCAAACAGGGATAGTTCTATTACTTCCTTACCAATTTGGATGCCTTTTGTTTCCCTTTCTTGCTTTATTGCCCTGGCTACAACTTCCAATACAATGTTGAATAGAAGTGGTAATAGAAGGCATCCTTGTTTTGTTCCAGTTTGCAAGAGGAGTGGTTTCAATCTCTCTCTATTAAGAATTATGTTGGATATTGATTTTACATATATGCCCTTCATTATGCTGAGGATTTCCCTTCTGTTCCTATTTTTCTGCGAGTTTTTATTAGGAATGGGTATTGGATTTTATCAAATGCCTTTTCTGCATTGATTAATATGATCATGTGGTTCTTTTCCTTTATTTCACTTAGGTGATCAGTTATGTTGATTATTTTTCTGATGTTGAACCATCCTTTCATATCTGGTAAGAATCCCATTTGATCATAATGTATCATATTTTTTATATGTTGTTGGAGTCTGTTGGCCAAGATTTTCTTGAAGATTTTGGTGCCTACATTCATAAGGGATATTGCTCTGTACTTTTCTTTTTTATTTTATTTATATTTTATTGTGATTTGGTGAATATTCACAGAGCAAATTCACTTTCCATACAGCAGTTCACATACACTTTGTCTCAGACATTGACTACAATTTACCACAATGCAACGGCTCCCCTCCCACTTCCTCCCAACAGTCACCTTTTCCCTGTGTCCATCCCTCCATGCACCCCTGCCCTCTGAACTATCGCCATGTGCATAAACAGTCCTTCTTTCTTCCATGATTGTTCTCTCCAAGGAGTGTATCCACCTCAGGTAAATGTTCAACTCCTATGCCTGTCTTTTGTTTGACTGGAAGCCACAGGTGTGGGTTCAGTTCCAGACCTGAAGGGCAGCTAGGGGCCATAGCCTCAGTGGCTCCACCAGGCTCTATCAGACCAGAAAACCTAGTTTCCCGCCCCTCCATTTTTTTTTCCAAATGATTTTGAGTTTTGTCCCACATTGTTCACCCTCTCCATCCAGGATCTCCTACATAGATCCCCCTCAGAGTGGTTGACAGTGGTAGCCAGGCACCATCTAGTTCTTCTGGTCTCATAGTCATATAGGCTGTAGATCACACGGTGTACCGGTCGCTAGGACTGATTCTTTCCATGAATCTTTAGTTTTCTTCATTCTTTTTTGCTCTGGAAGAGGAGAGACCCATCTTTGCTTCTAGATGACTGCGTGCAAGTTTTGAAGATCCCAGTCACTACTCACCAAAGTAGGAAGTGGAACAATGTTTTGTGTAGTAAGTTATGCCAATTGAGCTTGATGTCCCCTGCAACTATGGTCCCGAGCCCACAGGTTCAACTACTTGGTTCCTCTGGGTAGCTGACTGTGACCAATAAGTGACTACAACCTTGTCCCTTGTCAGCTCTACTATACACCAGGGAATTCAGATCATACAAATACACTTATAGGACAATTGTCTGCCAACCCTATACATGGTCTTGGGTATACTCTCTGCTTCATAGACATACTTACTAGTTCAGCCTGTCTACCCATCTATCCACCCATATACCCATGTTTGCCTTCACTGACAACGCAGTACTGTATGTGCAAAAGGGTTCATATTTGTTGTCTGTACCTCCCATGTACCTCTCTATGTCTTCCTCTTCCTCAATGCCACCATGTTGATAACTCACATTTGGTACATTGCCCTTCTCTTCACCCAAATCAATGCTTATCTATACTTATCTAACAGTGTTCCTACCCTATAACCCCTGGTAATCAACAAAGAAAATTTTCTTCTATAGATAAACCTTTCCTCGACCTTTACAATAATGGACTAATACAATATTTGTCCTTTTGTGATTGACTTATTTCCCTCAGCATAATGTCCTCCAATTTCATCCACGTTATGCAGTGTTTTGCAGATTCTACATTATTCTTTAGTGTTGCATAGTATTCCATTGTGTGTATGTACCATAGTTTGGTTATCTATTCCTCAGTTGATGACATCTAGATTGTTTCCATGTTTTGGCTATTGTAAATAGTGCTGTGATGAACATGGGTGTGCATATATCTGTTCTTGTCATGACTCTCACTTCTTTAGGGTATATACCTAGTAATGGGATGCCTGGGTTAAATGGTATTTCTAATTCCAACTTTTTAAGGAATTGCCATACTGCTTTCAACAGTGGTTGTACCATTTTACAATCCCACCAGCAGTGTATGAGAGCCCCAATCTCTCCACATTCTCATCAGCATTTTTTATTTTCTGTCTTCTTGAACTTTGCTACTAGTGGTGGAGCAACATGGTATCTCATTGTTGTTTTGATTTGCATTTCTCTAATGGCTAATGATCGTGAGCTTTTCTTCATACGTTTGTTGGCCGCCTGAATATCCTCCTTGGTGAAGTGTCTATTCATGTCTTCTGCCCATTTTTTAATTAGATTATTTGTTGTTTTGTTATTGAGATGTTGGAGTTTTCTATAAATTCTAGAGATAAGTCCTTGTCAGATATGACATTGCCAAATATTTTTTTCCAATCCATAGGCTCTCTTTTGACTTTTGGAGAAGTCTTTGGTAGCACAAAAAAAATTAATTTTGAGATGATCCCATTCATCTAGTTTCTCTTCTGCTGTTTGTGCATTTTGGATTATGCTTGATAGTCTATTTATGCCATATATTAGGGCTTCTAAATTTGCCCCTAGTTTTTCCTTGAGGAACTCTATAGTTTTAGGTTTCACATTTAAGTCTTTAATCCAACTGGAGTAGTTTTTGTGGGTGGTGTGAGGTACAGATCTTGTTTCATTTTTCTGCAAATAGATATCCAGTTTTGCCCGCTTAAACAAACATTCTCTTCCCCATTTAATGGATTTTGACCCTTTGTCAAAGATCAGCTGACCATAGGTCAATGGATCTATTTCTGGGTTCTCAATTCTATTTCATTGGTTTATGTGTCTGTCATTGTGCCAATACCTGGCAGTTTTTACTACTGTAGCTGTATAGTAGGTTTTCAGATCCAGCAATCTGAGACCTCCTACTTTGTTCTTCTTCTTCAATGTTGTTGTTGTTGTTGTTATGTGCCGTCAAGTCGGCCCCGACTCATAGTGCTTTGCTTATCCGAGGTCTCTTTCCTTTCCATACAAAGTTAGTGATTGGTTTTTCCATATCTTTAAAAAATGTTGATGGTATCTGAATTGGAATTGCATTGAATGTATAGATTGCTTTGGAAAGAATTAACATTTTCACAATGTTCAATCTTCCTATCCACAATCATGAGATGTTCTTCCATGTATGTAGATCTCTTATGGTTTCTTGAAGTAGTTTTTCTTTGTACAGGTCTTTTGTCTCCTTGGTAAGATTAATCCCCAAGAATTTTGTTTTTTTGGATAACTATTGTAAGTGGTAGGAGCTCTGGTAGCATAGTGCCTAAGGCATTTGACTGCT
>NW_006921743.1:1021647-1030654 GCF_000298275.1 Orycteropus afer afer
AAAAAAAAAAAAAAAGAAAAAGAAAAAGAAAAAGACAGGAAAGGAAGAAAAGACCAAAATGTCAGAAGAGACTCTGAAACTTGCTCTTGAAGAGAAAGTAGCTGAAGTGAATGGACAAATGATGAAATAAAAGAACTGAGCAGAGATTTCAAAGGGCAACTCAGGAAGACAAAATAAACAAAATGTAGAAGAGTTGAAGTTAGAAAATTAAAAGGGTAGAACATGCTCAGCATTTCTCAAGCTGAAAGCCCTGAAGGAAAAATTCAAACCTCGAGTTGCAATATTGAAGAATTCTATGGGCAAAACATTGAATGATGTTGGAACCATCAAAAGAAGTTGGAAGAAATACACATAGTCACTGTACCCAAACAAATTGGTTTATGTTCAACTACTTCAGGAGGTAGCATTGATCAGGAACCAATGGTATTGAAGGAAGAAGTCAAAGCTGCACTGAAGGAATTGGGGGGAGGGGGGGAGAGGCTCCAGGAGGTGATGGAATACCCGTTGAGGTGTTTCAACAAATGGATGCTGCCCTGGAAGGTTCACTCTCTTATGACAAGAAATTTGGAAGACAGCTTTCTGGCCAACTGACTGGAAGAGATTCATATTTGTGCCCATTTCAAAGAAAGGCAATCCAAGAGAATGTAGAAATTACTGAACGATATCATTAATAGCACATGCAATTAAAATTTTGCTGAGGATAATTAAAAAATGGTTGCAGCAGTGTATTGACAGGGAACTTCCAGAAATACAAGCTGTATACAGAAGAGATGTGTAATGAGGCATATCATTGGTGATGTCAGATGGATCTTGGCTGAAAGCAAAGAATACCAGAAAGATGTTTACCTGTATTTTATTCACCATGCAAAGGCATTTGACTGTGTGGATCATAACAAATTATGGATAGCATTGTGAAGAATGGGACTATATGAAGAAGAACGTAGCATCAGGATTAGAGGAAGACTCATTAACAACCTTGCTTCCTTAAATTGAAGAGGACTTGAAGCAATTACTGATGAAGATCAAAGACTACAGCCTTCAGTATGGATTACACCTCAACATAAAGAAAACAAAAATCCTCACAAGTGGACCAATAAGCAACACTACAATAAATGGAGAAAATTTGAAGTTGTCATTTTACTTGGATCCACAATCTATACCCACATAAGCAACAGTCGAGAAATCAGACATCATATTGCAGCAGACAAATCTGCTGCAAAAGACTTCTTTAAAGTGTTAACGTACAAAGATGTCACTCTGAAGAATAAGGTGTGCCTAACCCAAGCTATGGTATTTTCAGTCGCCTCAGATCCACTTGAAAGGTGGACAATGGATAAGGAAGATGGAAGAAGAATTGATGTCTTTGAATTGTGGTGTTGGTGAAGAATACTGAAAATACCATGGACTCCCAGAAGAACAAAATAATCTGTCTGGAAGAAGTGCAGTAAGAATGCTCCTTGGAAGTGAGAATGGCCAGACTTTTTCCCTCCTACTTTTGTCATGTTGTCAGAAGGGACTGTTCCTTGGAGAAGAATATCATGCTTGGTAAAGTAGGGGGTCAGTGAAAAAGGCAGAAGACCCTCAACAAGAAGGATTGACACATTGCCTGAAACAATGGGTTCCAGCATAGCAACAGTTGTGAGGATGTTGCAGGACCGTGCAGTGTTTCCTTCTGTTGTACATGAGTTGGGACCAACTTGATGGCACCTAATAACAACAATCATTTCGTCTCGTTCCATGTGGGAACCTCCATGTAAGGCTCACATCATAGGAATATGTAGGAAATTAGGTAAGACAGTTTTCTTATTAGACCCAGTCTGCAATTTAGTGGCAGCATCTTGGTAACAGCCTGTCTTTTTCCGTGCTTTAATTTTGTCTGTTTGAGTTAACTGTTGATGTTTTCAAAGTTTTTCTAAAATTAATTCATGAAGGTTGGAGTTATCAGTAGACAGATTTGGGAAGTCACTTTCTTTATTTATTGTAAGTGCAGAAATAATTTGAAAGGCAGTCTGTTTGGCTGCCATATCAGCTAGATGGTTTCCTCTAATTTCTCCAGTATGGGGTACTCCTTTTGATTGGTGAGCTTGTATTTTTATCATGACAATTCAAAACACAAATCAAAAATTAAATCTCAAGAGTTATTAGCAAGGCACAGAGCTTGTATTCTGAGAGGTTTCTTTTTTACTTGAGTGAACCCAAGATAAAGCAAAGACAAAGGAGCTCCATCAGCTCAGATTGGTCCTAAAGCTGAAAACTGACACTTGATTTTGGAATCACAGAGGCTACCTAAGGAATCCCATGTCTCTAACACCTGAATTGTGAAAGAATTTCTGAGACTGGAAATGAAGTTAAAAACAGTACCAGAGATTTATTATTTGATCAATGATTCACAGATCAGGAACACATAGCTAAAATGCATGTTCCAGAAGGTTGGTGGTTCAAACCCACTGGCCACTCGTGGGAAGGAAGATTGGGGCAACCTACTTTCATAGTGATACTATCTTGGAAACCCAAGGAGGGTTCACTATGAGTCAAATGCACTCAACGACAGTGAGTTTTTTTTTTTTTTTGGTTTAAGGCTGGGTGTTCCAAGGCCGCATGTTCCAATGAAATGTGGCAGCATCGGGGTTAATATAGTCAGAAGAGACTAATATAGTCAGAAAGTCCAAGAAGTATAGGAGGTTTTAGTAGATTTTTCAGAGGTTCATTAAAATGTCCTTGAACATCATTTTCTCTCTGAAACGTCACTTTGCTTGAGAAGCAAATGTTGCAGGGTTTTTCTTTCTTTCTTTCTTTTTAAAGGAGGGCAGGGTGTTCCTGCTGAGTGGAGGCATCTGCCTGTCTAGAGTGCAGGAGTTAAAGAGCAGGAGCAGTTGATAATACATAAATATACAGGAACAGCCAATTACTATTTCTGAAAGTTAGGTTATTTATCATGTTAAACTTCTGCCCTGTGAAACCAGGTAGTAGCCATGCTCTTCCACCATGGCGTAAGGGACTCCAAATTAGTTTTCATTTCCACAGCCACTTTAGGAGCTCTGGTAGCATAGTGTCTAAAGCACTTGACTGCTAACCAGAAGGTTGGCGTTCAAACCCACCAGCCACTCCTCGGAAGGAAGGTTGGGCAATCCTACTTCCGTAGTGATACTGCTTCGGCAACCCAAGGAGGGGTCGCTATGAGTCAGGGCCGACTCGACGGCAAATAACAACAACAACACAAACCCTAGTTAATGGTGTGCATAAATAGAGCAGGTTGGGCAATCTACTTCCGTAAGTGATATGGCCTCGGAAACCCAAGGAGGGGTTGTTATGAGTTGGGTCTGATTCGATGGCACACGACAACAACAACAACAACTCTCTTTTAAAGTCTTCACATGTGTCTAAAATCCATGTTGAATTTTAAACCTGCCTTTTCTAACAGCAGTTCTTCTAACCTTGATGCTGACTTAATCTCAATGCTCATCATATACCCTAAAGAGGCATTCTTTTGTTCTGAGGTCTGGAGGTTGCAAGGTATCACAATTTATTCCCAGAAGGTCTTTCCACTTTGGTCAAACATATGCAGGATGTGATAATGTTTTGGTTACTGTTCTGGTTACCTAGTGCTGCTCTGACAGGAATAAACCATAAATGGGATGGCTTGAACAAACAGGAATTTATTCTCTTACAGTTGGGGAGACTAGAAGTCTGAGTTCAAAGTGCCAGGCTCTAGGGGCTGGGTGAAAGCCCCTTGACCTTGAGCTTCAGCTCTGCCTCTTGTTCCTGGCCCACTGAAGCTAGAGGCATCTATTCACTCAGACAGCTACTGGCTGCTGAGGCTGACAAGCCCAAGGTTGACAAATAATAAGGTACAGTCCTAATGTTACCAAACCACATGGCAGGCCATTAATTCAAGTCCATTGAAAGTTCCAAGGTCGGCAGAGCATGGCAGGCTGCTGAACAATGACACAGCTACATTCAGGGTTCAAGCATGCCATAAGCTAGCTACCATTCCCAAAGCTGTTTCTTATATACGGGAAGCAGATCACATACCCAAAGCAGCTACTCAGCTGCTCCAATAGATACCACCATGGAGTTAGTTACCAATTTCACCATGGGGAATACCTACATTCAGCTGCCAAGCAACTCAACCAGGCCTAGCCAAGTTGACACACAAACTTAACTACCACAATTCCACCCCTTGTCAAATTGGCAGCTGTACAGATCTTCATTGGGTAGTATCTGTACAGTTCTCTCTCACTGGGTGGCTCCAGTTCCCTAGTTCCTCTAAATGGAGACCTCACCCCCTTGGCCTGGTGGGCCTTATTCCTCTACCTCTTGGCATGGCAGCCCTGCCCCCTCACTCTTTGGCAGCAGCTTGACTCCATCCCACTGTCTCACATGAATGAGCAGCCCCACACTCCAGAACCAAGTTGGTGAAGGTCTGGCTTTTTGAAACCTAGGGGGCTGTGGTGGTTCCACTCCCAAAGGCCATGGTCATACCCTTGAGGCTGAGGCAGCTCTGCTTCCTGTTTCCTTGGTCTCTCTACTTCTGTCAATTAATGCCCAAGTGCAACCCACTCTTCCAGGAATCATCTTGCCCCAAAGGACATTATTTAGCTTGCTCTGTGGGCCGGCCAACCTGCTACTCCATTTCATGCCAGTCTTCTCTACCAATTAATGCCTGAAGGCAACCCACTCTGCCAGGAAGCCGCCTACCTAATGGCACCCGGCTTTCTCCTCCATGGCCTGGTAAGCCTGTTGCTGTTTAATTCCGGTCTCTGGGCTCTGCTACTGCTGTCTCTCATGCCAGTCTCTTGTTCTGTTCCTGCTGTCTCTCATATTGTATGTTGGGGTCTCTCTGCCAGGGTCTTGGGTCAAGGATGCACTCCACTCCTGTTTCCACATTTTAGGTATCTGTCAGAGCAGCACTCCACTCTCTTGGTACCATATTCTGTTTTGGTTACCTAGTGCCACTCTGACAAGAATATACCACAAATGTAGATGGCTTTAATAAACAGGAGTTTATTCTCTTACAGTTTAAGAGGCTAGAACTGTCTAAGTGCCAGGCTCTAGGGGCTGGGTGAAAGCCCCTCAACCTTGGGCTTCAGCTCTGCCTCTTGCTCCCTGCCCACTGAAGCTAGAGGCCTCTCTTCACTCAGGCATCTGCTGGCTGCTGAGGCTAACAACCCCAAGGTCAACAAGTAAAAAGCAAAGTCCCAATATTACCAAAACACACAGCAGGTCATTTATTCAAGTCCATCCAGAGTCCCAAGATCAGCAAACAACACAGCAAGCTGCTAAATGAAGAATTGGTTATGTGCAGGGTCCCAGTGTGCCCAAAGCTGAAGACCTTTCTCAAAGCTGCTTCTTATATACTGGAAGCTGATCACATCCCTAAACCAGCTACTCAGCTGCTTTGATAGATTCCACCGTGGAGTTAATTACCAATCTCACCACGGGGAACAACTAGCTGCCCAACCACTCAAAACCAGGCCTCCCAAGTTGACATATAACCTTAATTACCACAGATAACTTATACCCAAAGGGTCTTGATGCACATAGCCTTATTGATAAATCTTTACTCTGGACCTCCAGAAACACACATGATTGAGAAAAAAATTTTTATAGAAGGTTACCTAAAACAACTGTCCTGCCATTGTCCTGTGACCATCCTGTAATAAACTGAAGAGCACTTATGCTTGCAATTATGTACCTTAAACCAATCATGTAATCCCACTTATGTGTTATCCACCTATCTCTGCTAAATCCCTGTTTTTAGATATACCTCCTTTGACTCTCCTGATTGCCTTTCAGCCAATTATGATTTTGTAACTTTTAATTCCTGCTCCAGCTATACAAAAATGTTTCTTTCCTCATTGTCTGGTGGAGCAGCCATCTTTACTCTGTGAATTTGAACATCTTCCTGGTCCAGACCATCTTTATCCCTCAATAAATCTCTTTTCCTTTTACTTCAACAGACTCTGTGATGTTGCTCTATGACACTATTTATGGAGCTGGTGTGAGTTTTATTCACATTTCAGGGGGAATCCTAGACTTGGGATTTCATAAACGTTTCATCAGGAGCCATGGCAGATGGAGGTTTGAGGGTGAAGAGCATGAGAGTGGGATTTGTGTGCCTTGGAAAGAAGGTTGGGCAATCTATTTCTGTAGTGATACCAGGTAGGAAACCCAAGGAGGAGTCACTGTGAGTTGGATCTAACTCGACAGCACTGAGTTTGGTTTCAAATAGGATAGGGAGCTCTGATGGTATAGTGGTTAAGGCATTTGGCAGCTAGCCAAAAGGTCAGTGGTTTGAACATATCAGCTGCTCCATTGGAGAAAGATGAGCAAGTCTGCTTTCATAAAGATTTATAGTCTTGGAAACCCAATGGGGGTCACTATTACTTGGAATCAACTCAATGGCAGTGAGTTTTAAATAGGGTAAAATGACAGTGCGAGGAGCACGCCTTAGTGTTAAGAAGAATCTGTGTCTAGGGTGGGGCCGGGGATGCAGCGAGGAGAATATCCATGTAGGAGTAGAGATTTTCTCTTTATTCCTTTGCCCTAAATCCTCTCCTGAAGGACAAGGAGCCACAGACATTGGGTCAGACCTGATCAGAGACTGCTGAGTGAAGAGCTTAAGGTAATTCAAGAGATAGCATCCAGCAGTGAAGCCAAAATCAAAAGAAGGAAGATAGTGCACAGTCAAGATGCACCAAAAGGAACTAGGGGGAGAGGAGAAATCCAAGTGAAACTTAAGAAGGACGGGGGGAAACGGGGCCAAAGCAAAGGTTTCCAGAAGGGAAGTGGAGCCTGAAGACATTTCCTGAGAGCTGCCTGGGGAAGGATTATAAGAACTTTCTTTTCTAGGACCCTTCAGTGGTTCAAATCCACTGGCCATTCAGCAGGTGAAAGATGTGGCTGTCTGCTTCTGTAAAGATTACAGCCTTGGATACCCTAGAGGGCAGTTCTACCCTGTCCTATAGGGGTGCTATGAGTCACAATCAACTCTACATGAAGGGATTGGTTCAGTTTTGCCAAACCTTAGGAGGGAAGAAAACTAGTAAGAGTTGAGCAAACTTGTGAATCATTTCCCGTCTTTCTTGGGCTTAGCAGGAGTTCCAAACCAGGAGTGAGAAGCCTGCAATGCATTCTGGAAGCAGACACTTGAGCTCGTGAAGCAAGAAGCAGTAAAAGCCACATGGCTTAAGGAGCAGGTGTGTGGCAGATTTAGGCCTCAGTTGCTTTCACACTCTTAGGTTTTTAGTGATTTCATATGCCTCCTTGGTTTGGACCCAGTTTGCCTTTCTGACTTCAGCTACCCTGACCGTTCATTGAAGTGGCTATTTGTCATCATGCTTATCTCATTCTAAGCACTAGGCAGGTCTCTTTTGTCAGTCCCAGCTCTGTCTATTTCCTGTCTTGTGGAGTTTGCTGAGATGTGAGGAAGACCAAATAAATTCCTGTGCTTCCTTCCTTCCTATTATTCATTTATTGAGCACTTACAATGTGCCAGGCACTGCATTCAATACTGGTGATACAATATATTAGTGAACAAAACTTAAAAACATTCCTGTCCTTATGCACTTTACATTTTAGTGGAAGAGGCAGGCAGTAAGTGTGATATACCAAAACCAAACCAAACTCACTGCTGTCAAGTCAGATCCGACTCATACAGCGACCCCTCCTTGGGCTTCCAAAGTGATATCACTATGGAAGTAGATTGCCCAACCTTCCTTCCAAGGAGTGGCTGGTGGGTTTGAACCGCCAGCCTTCTGGTTAATAGTCAAATGCCGTTGGCACTACGCCACCAGAGAGCTCCCAAGAAAGATAAAGTTGCAAAAAAAAAAAAAAAGTCCCCACCCCCAAAAAAACAACAATATAATCTATTGCTAAATAGTGATAAAATAAAGCTAAGAAGGAGGATATGATGGTTCAAGTTGTACATGGGGTGGCCAGGAAGAATGGCTTTTCAATAAAAATCTGGAGGAGGTGAGGGATTTACCATGTGGTTATCTTCAAATCTCTTGCAATCACATATAAAATGATTACTGAGTCCTTGCCTTTCAGATAAGATTCAGATCAATTGGTTGGTTGTGGGGGTTGGGTGATAAAACAATGCTGCATGTTGAATAAGAGTGAGGGGCTCTAGATTCAGAATCCCTTGTTTAAATCTCAGCTCTGTCATTAGGTGCCGTCAAGTTGGCTCTGACTCATAGCAACCCTATGTAAAAAAGAACAAAGCAATGCCTGGTCATTACCATTCTCACAATCCTTGCTATACTCGAGCCCATCATTTTAGCCACTGTGTCAATCCATCTCATCGAGGGTCTTCTGCTTTTTCACTGACCCTCCACTTTACCAAGTATGATATCCTTCTGCAGGGAATGGTCACCTTTGACAACATGAGCAAAGTAGGTAAGACGAAGTGTGGTCATTCTCACTTCCAAGGAG
Source organism: Orycteropus afer afer (assembly GCF_000298275.1). Classification (NCBI taxonomy): domain Eukaryota; kingdom Metazoa; phylum Chordata; class Mammalia; order Tubulidentata; family Orycteropodidae; genus Orycteropus; species Orycteropus afer. The sequence goes on from NW_006921743.1 coordinate 1,030,084, forward strand.
CATCCCGGCTGCACTTCCTCCAGGAAAGATTTGGTATTTTCAGTATTCTTTGCCAACATCACAACTCAAAAGCATCAACTCTTCTTTGTTCTTCCTTTTTCATTGTTCAGCTTTCACATGCATATGAGGTGATCGAAAATACCATGGCTTGCGTTAGGTGTATTTCCATCTTCAAGGAGACATCTTTGATCCTCAGCACTTTAAAGAGGTCTTTTGCAGCAGATTTGTCTAGTGCAATACGATGTCTTCTTTCTTTTCTTTTTCCTTCTTTTGGATAATATACAATATTTTTTGAAATGTATGACCAAAACCAAACTCACTGCTGTCAAGTCGGATCCATCTCATTAGCAACCCCTCCTTCAGTTTCTGAGGCAGTATCACTACAGAAGTAAATTGCCCAATCTTCTTTCCAAGGAATGGCTGGTAAGTTTGAACCACCAGCCTTCTGGTTAGCAGTTAAATGCCTTAGGCACTATGCCATCAGAGCTCCCTTGAAATACATGAGATGCAAATATCTTTTATATGTTATGTTGTTGTTATGTGCCGTCGAGTCAGCCCTGACTCATAGCGA
>NW_006921743.1:1033340-1038947 GCF_000298275.1 Orycteropus afer afer
GTCCAGGATTATCTTCTGTGTCTGTGTTAATTGGTTTCCCTTTTCTTTGTTGAAGAGGGTCTGTGCAGTCTTTCTGCCTAGTCCGCCATCTTGCCGGAACTCCAAATCTGGCTTTAAAAAAAAAAAAAAAAATTATTTTGAGTTTTGTTCCACATTGTTCTCCCATTCTAACCAGGATCTCCTGCACTGATCCATTTCTGAGTGGTTGACACTGGTAGCTGGGCACCATCTACTTCTTCTAGTCTCATGGTTATATAGGCTGAGGATCTCTTGGTATGCTAGTTCCTTGGAATAATTGTTGCCATGCATCTTTGGTTTTCTTCATTCTTCTTTGCTCTGGACAAGGAGAGACCCTTTGTTCCATCTAGACAGCCACTTGCTAACTTTTAAGGCCATTGTTGCTAGTCACCAAATTGATGTCTACTTCCTTGACTGCTGTTTTCATGGGAGTTAATTTTGGAAACAAATAATATGAAATCTTTGACAACTTCAATCTTTTCTCCATTTATCATGCTGTTGCTTCTTGGCCCAGTTGTGAGGATTTTCACTTTCTTTATGTTGAGGTGTAATCTGTACTGCAGACTGTAGCCTTTAATCTTCATCAGTAAGTGCTTCAATTCATCTTCACTTTCAGCAAGCAAGGTTATGTTGTCTGCACATCACAGGTTGTTAATGAGTCTTTCTCTAATCCTAATGCCATGTTCTTATTCATATAGTCCAGTTTCTCAGATTATTTGCTCAGCATACAGACTAAATAAATCTTGTGAAAGGATACCCTTTCATCAAAGGTGATATGCATATCCTTAAGCCATGCAGTATCTCCATGTTTTGTTTTAATGTTGGTCTCCTGGTTTATGTACAGGTTCCTCATGAGCACAATTAAGTGTTCTGGAATTCCCATTCTTCTTAATGTTATCCATAATTTGTTATGATACACAGTCAATAAAACACAAGTAAACATCTTTCTGGTATTCTTTGCTTTCTGTCAAGATCCATCTGACATCAGCAGTGATACTCTCATTCTATGTCTTCTTTTGAATCCAGCCTCTACCTCTGGCAGTTCCCTGTCAATATACTGCTGCAACTGTTTTTGAATTATCTTCAGCAACATTTTACTTTCGTGTGATGTTAATGATATTGTTCGATAATTTCCACATTCTGTGAGATCACTTTTCTTTGGAATGGGTAAAATATGGATCTTTTCCAGTCAGTTGACAAGGTTGCTGTCTTCCAAATTTTTTGGCATGGACGAGTGAGTGCCTCCAGTGTGGCATCCATTTGTTGAAACATCTCAGTGGGTATTCCATCAATTCCTGGACCCTTGTTTTTTTTGCCAATTCCTTCAGTGCAGCTTTGACTTCTTCCTTTAATACCATTGGTTCTTGATCATATGCCACATCCTGAAATAGATGAACATCAACCAATTCTTTTTTTGTGCAGTGACTCTGTGTATTCCTTCCATCTTCTTTTGATGCTTCCTGCATCATTCAATATTTGCCCATAGAATCTTTCAATATTGCAACTTGAGATTTGTATCTTTTCTTCAGTTCTTTCAGCTTGAGAAATGCCAAGTGTGTTCTTCTCTTTTGGTTTTCTAATTCCAGGTCTTTGCACATTTCACTATAATAATTGACTGTTTTCTTGAGTTGCTCTTTGAAATCTGTTCATCTCTTTTACTTTGTCATTTCTTCTATTTGCTTTAGCTACTCTCCATTCAAGTGTAAGTTTCAGGGTATATTCTGACATCCATTTTAGTCTTTTCTTCCTTTCCTGTCTTTTTAATAACCTTTTGCTTTCTTTATGTATGATGTTCTTGACGTCATTCCACAACTTGTCTGGTCTTTGGTCATTGGTGTTCAGTGCATCAAATCTATTCCTCAGATGATCTCTAATTTCAGGTGGGATATAATCAAGGTCATAGTTTGGCTCTCATGGACTTGTTTTAATTGTCTTCAGCTTCAACTTGAACTTGCATATGGGCAGTTGATGATCCTTTCCACGATCAGCTCCTGGCCTTGTTTTGGCTGAAGATATTGAGCTTCTCCATCACCTCTTTCCACTGATGTAGTTTGTCTGAATCCTGTGTATCCCATCTGTCAAGGTCCATGTGTATAGCTTCCATTTATGTTGTTGAAGAATGGTATTTGCCATGAATAAGTTGTTGGTCTTGCAAAATTCTATCACATGATCTCCAGCATCATTTCTATCATGAAGGGTATATTTTCCAACTGCCAGTGATTCTTTTTTGTTTCCAACTTTCTCATTCCCATCACCAGTAACAATCAACGTGTCTTGATTTTACATTTGGTCAATTTCAGACTGCAGAAGTTCGTAAAAATTTTCAACTTCCTTGTTGTTGGCTTTAGTGATTGATGCATAAATTTGAGTAATAGTAGTATTAACTGGTCTTCCTTGTAGGCATATGGATATTATCCTATCATTGACAACATTGTGCTTTGGTTGGGATAGATCTTGAAACATTCTTTGTGACAATGAATGTGATGCCATTCCTTTTCAATTTTTCATTCCCAGCATAGTAGATGATATGATTGTCTGATTCAAAATGGCCTATACCAGTCCATTTCAGTCAATAATGCCTAGGATATCAATCTTTATGCATTCTATTTCATTTTTTACAACATCTAATATTCCTACATTCATATGCCATACATTCCACATTCTAATTATTAATGGATGTTTGCAGCTGCTTCTTCTTCCAATTTTGAGTTGTGCCCCATCAGCAAATGAAGGTTCTGAAGCTTTACTTCATCTGTGTCATTAAGGTCAGCTCTACTTTGAGGAGGCTGCTCTTTCCCAGTCGTGTTTTGAATGCCTTCCAGCTTGAGGTGCTCATCTTTCAGCACTATACAAGACAATATTTCAGGGATATTCATAAAGTTTTCCAGTAATATATCAGACAGTTTTTCAAGGAAACACTGTGTATTCTAAGGAAAGTTACTTTAATTCTTTGAAACTCATTTACCAATTTGGTTTCCTCATCTATAAAATAGGAATAATAAAGAACCTACCCTGAAGAGATATACCAAAATCAAAACCCATTCCTACTCATAGCAACCCTATAGGATACTGCCCATAGGGTTTCCAAGGCTATAGTCTTTACAGAATAAGGAGCTTGATGGCAGTGAGTTTCCTTTGGTTTGTAATCTTTATTGAAGCAGACTGCCACATTTTTCTCCCATAGAGGGGCTGGTGGATTTGAACTACTGACTTTTTGGTTGGCAGTTGAGTGCTTTAAGCACTGCACCACCAGAGCTCCTTTGATGAATTAAAAAAAAAAAAAAATCCACTGCTATTGAGTCAATTCTGACTTATAGCAACCCTCACTAGATTTCCTAGTCTGTAAATCTTTACAGAAGTAGATTGCCTCATTGTTCTCCCATACAGCAGCTAAACTTAAAAACCAAACTCACTGCCGTCGAGTCGAATTTACTCATAGTGACCCCTCCTTGGGTTTCTGAAGTGATATCTCTATGGAAGTAGATTGCCTAATCTTCTTTGAGAAGAGTGGCTGGTGGGTTTGAACTGCCAGCCTTCTGGTTAGCAGTCAAATGCCTTAGGCACTACATCATCAGAGCTCCTATAAAGCACCTGGTGGGTTTGAAATGCTAACTTTCTGGTTAGCAGCCAAATGCCTTACCCATTATGCCACCAGAGCTCTGGTAGCATAGTGCCTAAAGCACTTGACTGCTAACCAGGAGGCTGGTGTTTCAAACCCACCAGCCACCCCTCAGAAGGAAGATGGGGCAATCTACTTCTGTAGTGATACTGCCTTGGAAACCCAAGGAGGGGTCGCTATGAGTCAGGTCCGACTCGAAGGCACATAACAACAACAACAACCATAGTGAGGATTATATAAGTTAAGACATAAAAAGCATTTAGAATAGTTCCAGGTCCACAGTAAGTGGCATATAAATTTTAGCTCTTATTATTATAAGTATGTTTGCCTTCTGAGCAAGCATACACATTGCAAACTAGCAAATCTTTGTCGTTGTTAGATGCCATTGAGTTGATTTCAATTCATAGCAACCCCATGTGACAGGGAATTTCCCCATAAGGTTTCCTAGGCTGTGATCTTTAAGGAAGTAGGTTGCAGGTCTTCCTCCCATGGAGCTTCTGGGTGGATTGGAACCACCAACCTTTCAGTTAGCAGTCAAGCACTTAATTGCTTGCAACACCAGGGTTTTGGCCACCACAAATGTGTGAGGTTCCCATCTCCTCTCCTTTAAGGTTCTGATGTACTTTCTTAAATAGAGCAACATGATGTCAGAGATCAAAGGGACAAACTAAATCAGACGGAGACCATTAAGAATCATTTGATGTCAAGGCCAGAGGCAGGCTCAAAGTTGAGGATGCAGAGCCAAAGCTTTGGAGTCAAATAGAGGCAGAGTTCAGAGGGAGAAGGAGATTTCAGAGCATCAGAAGGCCAAGAACAAATGAGAAAGTGTCCACATGATTGCTGCAAAGGTTCACTTCCCACAATTTCCTACCCAACTCCATTAGGGGAGCTCCTTGACAGGTCCTGATGAGAGTCTAAGATATGGTTGCAGTGGGAGGCTGGATCCTACCACTATATTTTTGGTGCCATCACCTCTACATGTTATTATGTGTATGAGGAGGCCATGATACTAACCAACAGGGGTCTAATACTTCAGCTAAGAACTCTGGCTTCCCAGCTCAGGTTTTTGGGATTAGGCTCAATAAGGATCAGCAGAAGACAGATGAAAATATAAGGTGGAAATAATTAGATATGAGCTTCCAAAAGGTCAATAAAGATCTTGGATACTCTGAGGATGCTATCTTCCAGTTTGAGGCAGGGTTGAGTGAAGCACATGTTCTGGAAGTGCCTGATAGCATCTCCAGTGCTGCCTCAACCTAGTGCTAATTGGTGCATTTGAAGGTATTTTATATACTATGGGCAATCTGTGTCTCTTCTGGGTGTCAACCACTAGGATGGTAATAATATTCAGTAATTTGAGATAAATGATGGCCTAGAAGATATAAGTGTTATGGAATTGTGTATGTTTGACAGTGGAAGAATGCAGTGAATATTATATGGGATTTCTGTGGTGAAAGGGAATGTTGACCACACAAACTGTAAAAAGTATTTATGGCCTGACATGGAGAAGCAGTGCCCTTTGCTTTTGTTTGTGGAGCTTGGGGGTTGAGGGATCATTTTGAGGGGCATCTTCCTAATGCCTGGTTTCAAAGACAATATTAGGATATTTTAAGCCATACTATCAAGTTTAATGTCACCTATTTGGTCATGTTGTCAGAAGGGACCATTCCATGGAGAAAAGATAGCATGCTTGGTAAAGTGAAGGGTCAGCAAAAGAGGGGAAGACCCTCAACAAAATGGGTAGACAAAGTGGCTGCAATGATAGTCTCAAGTATACCAACTATTGTGAGGATGGTGTGGGACTGGGTAATGTTTTGTTTTGTTGTACATAGGGTGGTTATGAGTTGGAGATGACTTAATGGCACCTAACAACAGCAACCTGTACCTTGACCAGGAGGCTGTCGTTCGAACAGAACAAGGGGACACTACATGGTTTAAAATCAAGAAGGGAGTGCGTCAGGGTTGTATTC
>NW_006921743.1:1039742-1052158 GCF_000298275.1 Orycteropus afer afer
GTTCTGCTGTGCATGGGGTCGCTATGAGTCGGAAATGACTCGATGGCACTTAACAACAACAACAACAACAACAACAATCAAGTTTAAATGGGTAAAATTACAAAGACGGGCTCTGTAACATGTGAAGCCAAGCTAATTAAGAAGGAATCAGTTTTCACCAGGACTTTTTATAAAGTGTTCACAGTCTTTGGCAAATAGCCATGCTGAGTTTTAAGTGGCATGATGGATACATGGGATTTTTTTTATCTGTTTGTTTGTAGCAGTATCCCTATACCTAAACAGTGCCTGGCATATAGTAGGTGCTTAATAAATATTTGTTGAATGAACAGATAAAATTTCATAATTAAAAAATAAAACAAAGAAACAATTTTCCTGGCCAGGAGGGTAAGATTTCCTAGGTTTGCCCAGTGGTTCCCAAGATTGCCCTCTGACCACTACCCCTCACCCTCTTTTATTGTGATTTGGTTGAAAGTTTACAGAAAAAAAATTCATTTTCCATTCATTTTGTTTCATGACACTGATTGCAATCCCTCCAATGTAACAGGTCTCCTCCCATATCCTCCCTGTGGTTACCTTTTCCCTGTGTCCTTTCCTATGCATTTCTGCCCTCTGAACTATATCCTTGTGCAAATGTTGCCCTTCTGATCTCCATAGTTGATTGTTCTAAGGACTATATCTACCTGGTATAATTATTCACCTCATAGGCCTGTCTATTATTTGGATGGAAGTTAAGCCACAGGAGTAAGTTCAATTCCAGGCCTAATAGGTAACCAGGGGCCATAGTCGGGAGTTTCACCAGTCTCTATCAGATTAGTGAGACTTTTTTTTTTAAAATAATTTTGAGTTTTGTTCCATATTTTTCTTCCACTCTGTCCAGGATCTCTAATTTTGATCCCTTTCTGAGTGGTTGGTTGGACCCCATCTAGTTCTTCTGGTCTCAGGGTCATGTAGGCTGACATTTTCATGGCCCACTAGTTCCTTGGACTAATTGTTTCCACGTGTCTTTGATTTTCTTCACTCTTCTTTGCTTCAGATGAGGACAGACCAACTGCTGTATCTCAGATGGCTGCTTGCAAGGTTTTAAAACCTCAGTTGCCACACATCAAAGCAGGGTGTAGAATAATGTTCTTGTATAGCATGTTACGCCAACTGAGCTTGATGTCCTCTGAGACCATAGTCCTAAGTCCATGAGCCCAGTAACTCACTCTCTCAAGTTGTTTGGCTGTGGCTAAGAAGTTATCAAACTTTGCCCCTGTTAGCTCTATTATATATATATGGACATTCTTATAGCACATACAAATATGTATGTAGCAATATCATCTTTCAAACCTTTTGCCTACTCACCTGATCATTTTGCCTGTCTACTTATATATCCACCCTTAAATTAATGTACCCATGACCCTATGTAGGGAAACCCTTCTTTCTCCTGGCATGGATATAAGATTTGAAGAGTATCACAGAGGATTTCTGTAGTGGATAAGTTCTAGCATCACAACCCAGCTCACATTCATTTCTTTGAAATTGTATTCTGCCCTTAGTTCTGGCTAAGAGATGAGTCTAAATGGCCACACTACCAACTCTATGCATGTTTGCTCTGGTCTCCCTTTGGTAGACCACCTTTTCTGTTTGGATATGTTCCAACAAAGTCCCAAATATGTATGACTGTACAGATTTAGCCCTCATCCAATTGAGTCTTTCCATTTCTTAGTTCTAATGTTCTAGAAGAAAGTCTGACTCAGCCAAGTCTATGAATTATTCCTCTAAGTCAGGTAACCACTCCTTTTTCAACCAGCTAAAAGTTATTGGGAGTGGGAGAGAAGGAATGGCGGAGAGAATCTCCTAGAACAAGTGGCCTCCTACGTTATATTGGATGCATTGGTTTTGGATGCCATGAGTCAGGTCTGGGTAACTAGAATTGGGGTAGAGGTGAACAAAGCCTTTAGCTTCTGTGAAGACTCTACTTCTCTTCTTGAGATGGTTAATTATTTGAGTGGTAGCATAAATACTATGGAGTTCCTAGGTGGTGCAAATGGTCAGTGGGCTTGGGTGCTAACTTAAAGGTTGGAGTCCACTCAAAGGTGCCTTGGAAGAAAGGTCTAGCAATCTACTTCTAAAACACCAGCCATTGGAAACCCTATGAAGCACAATTCTACTCTGACACATATGGAGTCACCATGAGTAGGTTGGAATTGACTCTATAGCAACTAGTTTTATCATCTCTTAACTCTGCCTATCCCTTTCTTCTATATAGTTGGTTCCTAAATCTTGGAGATTCTACCTCTTAAATATTTCTCAATCTATTTCTATGGTGACCAGAGTGCTCTATTTAAAACGTAAATTTCATTATTACTCTGTAACTTATGTGTCTTCAATGTCTCCCCATTTCCTACTGGATTAAATAATAATCTCTAAAACAGCATATAATACTCCTAGCTCTGGTAGCATAGTCCCAAAGGCACTTGACTGCTAACCAGAAGGCTGGCGGTTCAAACCCACCAGCAGCTCCTTGGAAGGTAGATGGGACAAGCTACTTCCGTAGTGATACTGCCTCGGAAACCCAAGGAGGGGTCGCTATGAGTTGGGTCCAACTCAACGGCACATAACAACAACAACATTTATGCTCTTGCTCCTGTTTATTTCTCTGTCCTCATCTCTCACCACTTCCCTTCCCTCTCCAGCCACAATGGCCTGTTGGTATTTCCTGGAAGATGACATTCTGTTACATTCCTTCATGACTCAGTTCCTCTGGATATTGTCTGGAATGTTCTACTCTTGTCTGTCTGGGAAACTCCTAGTAATACAAAGTCCTACTGCATTCTGAAGGTTTTTCTGACCTACTAAGGCAGAGTTGTGGGAGCTCTGGTGGCATAGTGCCTAAGGCATTTGACTGCTAACCAGAAGGCTGGCGGTTCAAACCAACCAACCACTCCTTGGAAAGAAGATTGGGGAGTCTACTGCCATAGTGATACTGCCTCAGAAACCCAAGGGGGGGGGTGTGTCTCTATGAGTCAGATCCAACTCAGTGGTAGTGAGTTTTTTTTTTTTTTTTTTTTTTAAGGCAGAGTTGAATACCCCTTCCTCTGGGCTTCCTTTGTCTCTGGCACACTGCTCTATTTTAGCATCTGTTGCAGTGAATTTTAATGACTTAAAAATCTGAGTTTCTAGAGGGCAATGGCCATCTCTGTGACTTCAGAGCCTGGCACAGTGCCTCACACAGAGTAGGGTCTCAAATTGTTTTTGCATAGAAACAGTATGTTTTGTTTAAAAGCAGAAAGAACTTGTCAACCAATTCATATTGCTGACCATCTCTTGGATCCAAGAATTAATGTCTGAAGTGTGTGATATTAATTCCTTCATTGACTGAACATTTATCCTAAGCCTGCACGGGAATACAATAGACAAAACAGACATGGCCTTTACTGCTCTTGTGGAATTAAAAATTTATTGGGGGAAGTTGTTATTGCATTTGTATGAATTATTAAATAAAAGAGAACATATCCCAGGGTTGGCCCATGATGTCAGCCTGAGATTTTCCCTAAAACAACCCTTTCTGTAATACAAGGTCAAAGTCTTTGCCTGTTGGATTACCCTTGCTTTTTGCATGCTGCAGATTTGACTCTACTTCTCTAACATGGAAAATTAATTTGGTTGATAAACCCAAAAACCAAACTATGTAAAATAGCTGAAGATTTTGTTTTAATCCAAGCAAAACTTTGTTTTCAGAAATCTGTGAGAGTTAGGATACATGAGTGGCTTTATAGCTTCCCAAGTGCTTTTGCATTTATAGTGGTATTTGATTTTGCTTGTGGGGAAACCAAAGGAATGTAGGAGAGAGCATTCAAGAATCAACAAAATAAAATCTTCCTCTTAGGCTGAGATGGGGAGGGACTACTTTTAGGCAGTGAGAGGTTATTATATGTAATATATGCAATTATGCAAATAAAAGTCCTAGTCTCCCTGATGAGAGTCCATAAGACACAAACTTTTACTACAGGCAGTATGACTAGAGGAATGAAAGAAGCTGCCAGGTCACAGCATTTTGAAAAGCAGCAAAAACCATCATAAAACCAAGGCGGAAAAAACAAAAACAAAAACAAACCAGTTGCTGTTGAGTTGATTCTGACTCATGGTGACCCTTGTGTAGCTCCTGTGAAAATCAGGTATCAGAAAGTTTGAATAAACCCAACCAAATTCTAACTATCCTTTTATCTCTCCTCCCCAGTCCTACCCTGGAAGGGGCAGGTGTTGCTTCCTTCTCAGTTAGGGTTAGCTATAAACCAGAACAAGCTGGAGTCAAAATAACCAGGGATGTATAATCCCTTAGGTCTTTCAAAGGCATAGCAGCCAGCATTAAAGAGGACTGGCATTCTCTTTTAAATGTTGCTTAGAAGAAGGGTTTATCTTTTTTAATTAGGCTGTTACCCCTTCAGCCTCTCAGTGGGAGGTGGTAACCTACTGGGAATTGTGGAAGAACCAAGAAGCAATATTCTTCCTGTTAGGTGGTATGCTTCTGAGGTACCTTCAGAGGTTTGATACCACAAGGGGTTAAACATCAGAACCCTCATTTTGATGTATAAAAAAGTCCCAAGTACTGACAATCTCCTAAATTGAGGCTGAAGTTACTTAGGTTAGGAGCTTTGAAAAAAAAAAAAAAAAAAAATCAAGTTTTATAAAAGTTACAACCTTAGTGCATCAATTAGTCCTGTACTAATATATATATGTTTCCTTTTTCGGGGAATCTTGAAGAAAATGGTCAGTTTTCTTGATCATCTTTTTAAAATAAAAATTGTAGGCCAGGTAGAGTTTTCAAGTCAACTGCTCCTTGGGAGTTATGGGGGCAGAAGAAAATGGCGAGGGTGTAAAACTACAGATTATTCCATACCTTTCACCAGTACTAAACAGAAACCTACTTTGGTCTTCTGATAGACTAGTTTTCCAAAAGAGAGTTTGGGCTTTGGCCTAAAACCTCTTCTGAAGTCACTGTCTTGTGCAATTAAATACAACCCCTGGAGGGCTACAGTAGTGATACATTTCATCTACAAACTTTGGAATATAATTGGAACAAAAACTCTGGTTTTCTATCCCACTCAACAGCCGGAAAAATCTATGTACAAATGGGCATTACTTTTCTCAAAATTGGACACTGCCCATTTCCTGGATTAATTTTACCACTGTAGTTTGCCTTCTTGTTTTGTCGGACAGAGTTGCAACTGTGATGATAGAAGGAGATTCTTGCTCTGGTTCGGTGGTGAGGCATGGTTACCAAGGGTCTCATTCTGGTGCTGGAACCTGGAGTGGGATATTCTCACCCCCTGGAGCCCGGTGTGGGTTATACCCACTCTCCCCTGGAGATAGAAGGCAGTCACTGCCAGGCTGTCTGCTACCAGGAACTCTGGACTCAATTGTCCCCATCAGATCTTCTAAAGATTTGAATGTGGCCGACTTCTTCATGTCTCCAAGCTTTCTACAGATGGTAGAGCCCACAGTAGACAGGGCAGCTGATGTCTTTTGTTTCCTGTAGGCATTGGAGACCTGGACATCATGGCAGCTCTTGGACAGATCCTGCCTCAGTCCCATCAAGGCTGGGAGGCCCAGCTTCCTCTTGAGCTCCCCGCTGTGCCTCTCTTTGACTGCAAGCTTGTGGCATAGGGTTAAAATCTCTGCTTCCCATTCAGTGAGCTTGGATTTGAGCTTCTTTTGCTGCTTCTCCAGCAGATCCTGTAGATTGGAAGTCATGTGGGATTCACATATGCCCGCAGGGGCATCTGTCATGGTGTCTGGCTTGGAGTGGGAAAAGAGATCTTCATTAATGCAGTCCAGGTCCAATTCTTGGTAGAGAGAGTAGAAATCTTGGCCAGAAGAGTCACAGTTGAGGCCTTCGAGGTCAGATTCTTGGTCGGTGTATTCGGAGTGGGAGGGATACATAACTTGACTGGCGAAATGAATGCCTAGGCCAGAGGGTCAGCGGGTACAGACTGGCCTGCGACCTGGGGCCTTGGCCTGCAACTTGCAGTTGTGGCTGTGTCGGGTAGGGTTGGGGAGGTGGGATTTCCAGCCAGAAGGCAGGATCTGGCTAAACCAGCTCAGCCAGATTGTGGCACCCCCTCCCCCCAGGGGTGTTTAAGTGTCACAAGAAACTGGCTGAGGTAGGCAGTGCTGCCTTATTGCCAGAGGAGAGGGCTTTACTTCCTGCCACAGTAGGTGACAAAGCCTGGCCTCCAAACCAAGTGGATGTCTGGCTCCAATTCTGGACTTTTCACCACATCAAACATTTTCAAACCCTTGAAAATCAATTGAAACCTTTGTGCTAACAGGAATTTATGGAAAAGTTCGATACATAAAATAAAAACTCTTGTGGCATAGTACCTAAGGCATTTGACTGCTAACCAGAAGGCTGGCAGTTCAAATGCACCGGCCACTCCTGGGTAGGAAGATTGGGCAATCTACTTCTGTAGTGATATACTGCCTTGGAAACCTAAGGAGGAGTCTCTGAGTCACACTGATTCCGACAGTGAGTTTTTTTGTTTGTTTGTTTGTTTGCTCCAGACAGGTCCCAGGCTTATCCTCTTCCCCGTTTTCCTTCTCAGATTCTCAAAGGGGTTCCTGAGAAACTCTTAGCAGCACTTCTAAAGTTAATTTGAAGGCTTCTCAAACTCAGAATCCAAGAGTGACAGATGTGGCCCCAGTGAAGTAGCAACAATACCAGAGACTTAGAATAGCAGAACTCAGAAAGCAAGTTGGAGGAGTCACAACTGTCATATTTTTGGTGGAGGGCGGGAGAATGAGTAAATATGTACTGGTTTTGTCAAATTTAAGCTTAATAAAAGCAAAGACTATGTATTGTACAGTAAGACTTTAGGAAAGAGGGGATTTAAAAAAACAAGAGCTGTGTAGCCAATCCCAATTCATGGCAACACCACGCATGTCATAGTAGAATTGTGCTCCACAGGGTTTTCAATGACTCATTTTTTGGAAGTAGTTAACCAGGTCCTTCTTTCGAGGTGCCTCTGGGTGGACTGGAACTTCCAGTGTTTCAGTTAGCAGCAGAGTGAATTCACCATTGATACCACCCAGGGACTCTCGAGAGGGAATTCAATATGTGCAAATGGACAGTACATAGATTCTCAGTATTGCAATTGCATATTTTCTTTTTTTCTCCTGCATACACTCACATTTTTGAAAACATGTCTGCCCATCATACATGGTTATCAGTTGTGGGAGGTGGTCTGCACAATAAAGTAGGAGTGGTTGAATATGGTCTGTAAGAATGACAATCCACTATATCCTTTATTTCTGCTCTAAACTTGTATCTTATACAATGGAAAAATCACTAGATGGCCCTTACCAGGGAATATCCTTGAACAAGTCTTAATTCTAGTGATTTTGTTGTATATTCTGATAGTTCTTCCAAGCATAATCTTGTGCAACATAAGATGATTCTCAAGAAATTTCAGCAGTTTGCCACCGTTCATGGCTATGTGGCTACAGTGAATCTTACAACTGTGTATTCAAATCAACTCCAGTCCTCTGGGTTTATATTCTATAACCTTTCACATACTTGGTGTTTACTACTATCTCATTCTTGAGTGTGGGCTTACCTGGATTAAAAGATAAGAACTCTTTTTGTTGGAAACATGGAGGCCGATGAGGGATTTTACTATGCATATGAAACACTGAAAAAGGTAGCAAAGGCTTCTTAAACATTAGTTTGTTCTGGAGAGTGGATAATTCCTCCTCTGGTGGCATAGTGTCTAAGGCATTTTCTGCTAACCAGAAGATTGGTGTTTCAAACCCACCAGCTACTTGGCAGAAGGAAGACTGGGCAAGCTACTTCCATAAAGATTTACCTCCTCGGAAACCCAAAGGGGGCTGCTATAGGTCAGAATCGACTTGATGGCAGTGAGGTTTTTTTTTTTTCCTGCTACAAACACTAGTGATTCCAGTAACACTCCTAGGTGCTGAACCATAAACATCCTTGTCTTAGTTACCTCGTGCTGCTATAACACAAATAGAACAGATATTTATTTTCTCATAGTTCTGAAGGTTAAAAGTCTAAGTTAGGGTCTCGGCAGTGTTGATTCCTTTCTTGTCAGCCCTGGGCATTCTTGGTTTCTTGACATTCCTTAGCCTACAGATGATCTTCACATGTTGTCTGTCTTCCCCTCTGTGTGTATGTCCATTCTGCCCTTTTTATCACTCAGAAGTGATTAGATGTAGAACCCACCCCACTCAGATATGACCTAATTAACACAATAAAGAAAACCTTATTTCCAAACAGGATCATATTTACAGGTCTAGAGGCCAGAATTTCAACTCATATTTTTGATAGATAAAATTCAATTCATAACACTCCTCTTCCAAATTTGAAGATGAAGGGGAAACAGAAGCCCATGAACGAAGCTAAATAACATGGAATGCACAAAGTTGAGTCTAAGTCACCAGATCTGATTGCTAACCAGAAGGCTTGTGGTTCAGACCCACCAGCCACTCCTCGGAAGGAAGGTGGGGTAATCTACTTCCATAATGATACCACCTCGGAAACCCAAGGAGGGGTCACCATGAGTCAAAATTGACTCAATGGCAGTGAGTTTGGTTTTGGTTACCATTCTCTTGATTGTTTCAGCCAACCACCTATCTTGCTGCCTATTTTTTTTTGTTTCTATTCTTCCTCACCCCTCAATTTTCAAAGTATGAAGTACTTCTTTGTTAAAGTCTTTGATTCCTTTGAATAGGTAAGTAGTTTTCCCTCATAATAAAACTGATATGGCCTCTATTCAGTGATTTGATTGTTGTTGTTGTTGTTGTTATGTGCAGTTGAGTCAAACCCAACTCATAGCGACCCCTCCTTGGGTTTCTGAGGCAGTATCACTATGGAAGTAGGATTGCCCAACCTTCCTTCCGAGGAGTGGCTGATGGGTTTGAACTGCCAGCCGTCTGGTTAGCAGGCAAGTGTCTTAGCCACTATGCTACCAGAGCTCACAGTGATTTGATTACCAGATCCCAAATAAAGACATGGCTTCTGGAAGGGGTGCTCCTAGCTGATGATGTTCTGATCTCCTGAGAGGACCTGGATTAATAAGTAGCATGATGGCACTATCCATTTTATTAGGATATTATGCATATAACCAGAAGTCTGGCAGTTCAAATCCACCAGTCACTCCTTGGAAGGAAGATTGGGCAAACCACTTTCGTAGAGAGACTGCCTCAGAAACCCAAGGAGGGGTCACTATGAGTTAGAAATAATTTGACAGCAGTGATTTTTTTTTTTTTTTTGTACCCTCAAAACAACATATTTTGAAAACATTTTTAACTCATAAATCTATCAAATGACATTCCATTCAATTTATAGTGATTCTAACCCAATTGTTTGAATGCACTCTTTAGGTATAAAATACAAATTATATCTTCATTGTTTCAGAATTCCACATCTCTACATTAGATAGTGAAATCATCTATTTATATTACATGGTAAAGCCCATAAAATTATATCTCTGGCACTTCTGCTTTTTGATCCTATTTATTTAGACAGTAAAACCAACCAAAATATTTGATTCAGTGACCTACAAAGAAAGAGCTTAAAAATTGTTATTAATCCCACAATGATTTGCTACACTTTGTTTTCAAGGAAGACGTTTCTGACCCATTTTTAGCAAAGAATGAATTTTGAATTATTTCTGTAGTAGGGATGATGGATATATACCAATCCAAATGTGTTATCTAATTTCCTTTATAAATGTAAAAATAGGTAATACAGCAAAGTAATGTCTTTTCTCTTAATGTTTAAAACAAACAAACAAACCAAACCCATTGAGTCAATTCCAATCATAGTAACTCTTTAGGACAAAGCAGAACTGCTCCATAGGGTTTTCAAGGCTTTAAACTTTAAGAAAGCAGACCTCATCTTTCTCCTACAGAGCAGCTGTTAAGTTTGAACTGCTGACCTTTTGGTGAGCAGCCAAATGTCTTAACCACTACACTACCAGAGCTCCTTTCTTAATATTTAGAAGCTTGCATATATGGTGTTTTATAAATAAATTATTGAAACTTGAACATAAAAGCAAAGCCAGAGAGTTCCAGTAAGATGGCATAATAGGCAGAAAGACTGCACAGACCCTCTTCAATAAAGAAAAGGGAAAATAATTAACACAGCTACAGCAGATAATCTTGGACCCTTGAGCCTTGAAGGGAAGGATATAGAAGTGGACAAAACTCCAACTAGCAGAAGAATTTGCATGAAAACACCAAAAAAGGAGACATACAGAACTGTGGTCTGGCAGTGATCCTGATGCCACAGACAGCTTGGATATAGCCGAATGGTGGTAGGATCTAGGAATTAACCTAAAAATTGGCCCTGCTAGCCAGGGATTACATGGAGGACTGTTCTGGTGGCTAGGGAATAAAAAGGGAAGCAGTGAAGAGGAAAGCAGGATGAGCTGTGGACTGTTGTCTGTCCAGAGGGCACAGCCATTTTGAATGTTTACAAGCAGCTTGACCATTTTGGATACTTAAAGTGACAGCATTCTCCCAGATTTCAGGGAGTTAAGAACAGGCTCCACTTGCTGGGAACCCCAAGGACATTCTGGACCTGGACAACTGGAAAGGTGTGACATTCCCCTTGTTACTCTTATACCCCACACCCTCTTGGTGAATGGAGGTGTGGCCATCCCTCACTCCCACCCCTTTCTGGGCCAGCAGGAATTCCATTTCAGTCTGTGAGCTTGGACGGAGCCTGGGTGCCCTGCCCCACCCTGCCCCGCCCTGGCCCGCCCTGCCCCACCCTGCCCCAATTTTCTTTTATTTTTTCTGTTTTTTAGTGTGTTTTTGTCTGTTTTAAAACTACTATTATTATTATTATTGTCCTTTTTACTATTATTATTTAGTCTTCCACTCCCAGGTTCTAGTTTTAAGCTTTTTTTCTTTTCCCTGTTCCTGGTTGCAATATATATATATTTTTCCTTTCTCATGGTTAACCCCATTTCCTGTTTTTCTCTTTATTATTCTCCTTCTCTACCATTTTTCCCTTATTGTTCTCACCCCAGATATTGCAGGTTTTCTTTTTCTCCTTCTTTTCCCCTTTTTGATTACTGTGCCTGTGTGGTGATTACATGGAGTATATTTTTGTTCATGTGCTTTTACTTTTTTGATGATTATTATATTGTTATTTATGACTAATGGAGTGGAAGGCAGGCCCCATACAACACAACTACACCCACACCTCCTGCAGCTTCCCTTATTGAGTGAGAGCCACCACTTCCTTTTCTACCAATGGGCCAACGATAAACAACCACCAAGAAGAGTCTGACTCACCCTTAGCTGCTCTTCACAAACAGTTAACAGAGATCTAAATACAATAATGCAACATTGTGTTGGAGACAACAGACTATTACAGTCCACACAAAGAAGCAAGATAAAGTGGTAGAAACAAGGGAGCAGGATACAGACCCAAAATACATCCCCGAGGAAGAAGCAGCATTGGAACTCTCTGATAAGGAATTCAAAGAATTATATTTAGGTATCTTCAAAGGATTGAGAGACAGACCAAGGAAAACACAGACAAAACCCTAGAAGAAATTTGGAAGAAAATACAAGAACAAAATGACAAAATAAATGAAAAATTAGAAATGATTCTATATCTACAGATAGAAACCCAGAAGATTACTACTAAATTGCCAGAAATAGATAGCACATTAAAAGGGCAAAGGAGTAGAACTGATGCAATGGAAGACAGAATTAATGAGATTGAACACAAATATCTGAATACTTCTTTAGAAAGGGATCAATCATAAAAAAGATCAACACAAAATGAAGGGATACCATCAAAAGAAATAACCTACATGTCATTGGAATTTCAGAACAAGAAGAGAAATATAAACCTACTGAGAAAATTGTCCAAGATTTATTGGAGGAGAACTTCCCTGATATGAAAGATGAGAATATATCCATTCAGGAAGCCCAAAGAACCACAAATAGGAGAGACCTCAAAAGAAAATCACCAAGACACATCATCATCAAACTCATCAAAACCTAAGACAAAGAAAGAATCCTGAAAGAAGCATGGGAAAAATAAAGTTACTTACAAAGGACAACCAGTAAGAATAAGCTCTGATTTCTAAGCAGAAACCATGCAAGTGAGAAGGCAATGGGATGATATATATAAAACCCTGAAAGAGAAAAATTTTCAACCAAGAATTATATACCCAGCAAAACTGTTCCTCAAATATGATGGTGAAATTAGGAGATTTCCAGATAAGCAGAAACTAAAGGAATTTGTTAAAATCACACCAACTTTACAAGAGATACTAACAGAAGTCATTTGAAGGGAGAGCCAAAAATAGCAAATAACAAATGACCATTAATACACAAGATGACATAACCCAGAAACCACAGCTATGAACATATCCAAAGTAAAATGAGCT
>NW_006921743.1:1054908-1081468 GCF_000298275.1 Orycteropus afer afer
CTGAAAAAGGTATAAGGAAAGCAATACCATTCACAATAGCTACCAAAAATAAATAAATAAATAAAAATTACCTGGGAATAGATCTTAACCAGACACACAAAAACTTGTACAAAGAAAACTGTGTAAAATTACTTCAAGAAACTGTAAGAGATCTATATAAATGGGAGAACATCCCATGCTTGTGGACAGGAAGATTGAACACTGTGAAAATGTCAGTTCTACCCAAAGCAATCTATACATTCAATGTAATCCCAATCCAGATCCCATCAATATTTTTTAAGGATATGGAAAAACAAATCACTAACTATATGGATAGGGAAGAGCCCTCGGATAAGCAAAGCACTATTGAAGAAGAAGAACAAAGTAGGAGGTTTCACACTGTCAGATCTCAAAACCTAGTATACAGCCACAGTAGTCAAAACTGCGTGGTACTGGTATAATGACAGACATATAGACCAATGGAATAGAATTGAGAACCCAGAAATAAATCCATCAGCCTATGGTCAGCTGATTTTTTTTACAAAAGGCTGAAATCCATTAAATGGGGAAGGAAATGTTTGTTTAATAAATGGTGCTGGGCAAAACTGGATATCCATATGCAGAAAAATGAAACAAGATTTTTACCTCTCACCACACACAAAAACTAACTCCACATGGATCAAAGACTTAAATGTGAAATCTAAAACTATAGAGTTCCTCAAGGAAAAACTAGGGGCAAATTTAGAGGCCCTAATATATGGCATAAATAGACTATCAAACATAACCCAAAATGCACAAATAGCAGAAGAGAAACTAGATGAATGGGACCTTCTCAAAATTAAATTTTTATGTGCTTCCAAAGACTTCTCCAAAAAAAGTCAAAAGAGAACTTAGAGATCAGGAAATAATATTTACCTATGACATATCTGACAAGGAACTAGAATTTATAGAAAACTCCAATACCTCAATAACAAAAAGACAAACAATCCAGTTAAAAAATGGGCAGAAGACATGAGTAGATACTTCTCCAAAGAGGATATTCAGGTGGCCAACAATCATATGAAGAAATGCTCACGATCATGAGCTATTAGAGAGATGCAAATCAAAACAACAATGAGATACTATCTTGCTCCAGCACTAGTAGCAAAGTTCATCAAGACAGTAAATTACAAATGCTGGCAAGGATGTGGAGAGTTTAGTATTCTCATACACTGCTGGTGGGATGGACTGTAATATGGTACAACCACTGTGGAAAGCAGTGTGGCGATTCCTTAAAAAGTTGCAATTAGAAATACCATTTGACCCAGCCATTCCATTACTAGGTATATATCCTAAAGAAGTGAGAGCCATGACAAGAACAGACATATGCAAACCCATGTGCATCGCAGCACTATTTAAAATAGCCAAAAGTTGGAAACAACTAGGCGCCCATCAACTGAGGAATGGATAACCAAACTATGGTACATACGCACCATGGAATACTATGCAACCCTAAAGAATAACGTAGATTGGCAAAACACCATATAACATGGATGAACATGGAGGATATTATGCTGAGTGAAATAAGTCAATTACAGATGGACAAATATTGTATTAGTCCATAAAAGTCAAGGAAAGGTTTATCTATGGAAGAAAATTTTCTTTGTTGGTTACCAGGGTTGGGAGGGGTGGGGAGGGAACACAGATACGTGGAGATAAGTATTAATTTGGGTGAAGAGAAGGGCAATGTACCAAATGTGAGTGATCAACATGGTGGCATTGAGGAAGAGGAAGACATAGAGAGGTACATGGGAGGTAAAGACAACAAAAATGAAGACTTTTGCACATACAGTACTGCGTTGTCAGTGAAGGCTAACATGGGTATACGGGTGGATAGATGGGTGGACAGGCTGAACTAGTAGGTATGTCTATGAAGTGGGGAGTGTACCCAAGATCATGTATAGGGTTGGAAGACAATGGTCCTATAAGTGTATTTGTGCGATCTGAATTCCCAGGGGAATAGTAGAGCTGACAAGGGACAAGGTTGTAGTCACTTCTTGGTCAAAGACAGCTACCCAGAGGGACTGAGTAGTTGAACCTGTGGACTCCGGACCATAGTCACAGGGGACATCAAGTTCAATTGGTATAACATACTACACAAAACTTTGTTCCACTTCCTACTTTGGTGAGTAGCGACTGGGATCTTAAAATCTTGCAAGCAGCCATCTAGATGCAATGATGGGTCTCTCCTCGTCCAGAGCAAAGAAGAATGAAGAAAACCAAAGATTCATGGAAAGAATTACTTCTAGCAACTCTTACACCATGTGATCCACAGTCTATATGACTATGAGTCCAGAAGAACTAGATTGTGCCCGGCTACCACTGTCAACCACTTGGAGGATTTATGTAGGAGATCCTGGCTGGGTAGAGAGGGAGAACAATGTGGAACCAAAGTAAAAATCATTTGGGAAAATAGAAAAGGGGTGGGGCGGGGGGACCAGGTTTGCTGGTCTGTTAGAGCCTGGTGGAACCACTGAGAGTATGGCCCTTAGCTGCCTTTCAGGTCTGGAATTGAACCCACACCTGTGGCTTCCAGCCAAACAAAAGACAGGCATAGGAATTGAACATTTACCTGAGGTAGATACACTCCTTAGAGAGAACAATCATGGGAGAAAGAAGGGCTGTTTATGCACAGGGAGACAGCTCAGGGGGCAGGAGTGCATGGAGGGATGGACACAGTAAACAGGTAACTATTGGGAGGAAGTGGGAGGAAGTTGCATTGTGTTAAATTTTAGTCAATGTCATGAGATAAAGTGTATGTGAACTGCTGTATGGAAAGTGAATTTGCTCTTTAAATTTTCACCCAAATCACAATTGAAAAAAAAAGAAAAAGAAAAATCAAAGCCATACCTTTCACTAGGTCTGAATTGTTTGGAGAAAGTAGAAGTGAAACAGTCGTGACTGAGTTTTGAGTCTGGAAATCATTAGTGACTTGAACCAGTTCCAGCTGGTTTAATCATTTGACTAATTTTGTTATAAATGATCAGTATGGAGCTTCCCTATTACATCAATCTATAAAATAATCCACATTGATCGTTCAGAATGCTTCTAAAGAACTGACAATAAACCTTACAGCCAAGTCATCTGCACTGCTTGTTGTTGTTGTTGTTATGTGCCATCGAGTCAGCCCTGACTCATAGCGACCCCTCCTTGGGTTTCCGAGGCAGTATCACTATGGAAGTAGGATTGCCCAACCTTCCGCACTGCTAGATTTAACCAAAGTGAGTTCTCTAGGGCTTTGTTTCCATTATTACAAGAACTACTACTATGAACATTTTGTTCATTTTAGCAGAATAACCACGAAAACATTTAAATATTTAATTGAATCTGAAAATCAGCCATACAATTGAAATCCTGAGATAGTCAGAATCTTTAAAGAGAAAAAGAAAATAAAAGAAACCTAACTCAATCCAATGCCACCGAGTCGATTCCAACTCATAGGGACCCTATGAAGAATAAGACCAAAATTCACTGCTGTCAAGTTGATTCGACTCATAGGACCCCTCCTTGGGTTTCCGAGGCGGTTTCTCTATGGAAGTAGATTGCCCAATCTTCCTTCTGAGGAGTGGCTTGTGGGTTTGAACCACCAGCCTTCTGGTTAACAGTCAAATGCCTTAGGCACTACGCCACCAGAGCTCCTCTCTATGAAGAATAGGAGGAGAAAATTGATAGTTGAGCTTTTCTTGCAGGACACCAGAATATTATATTTGATTTCAGTTTGTAAGTGATTTTCACTATTATCTCACATCATAACCCAGTGCCATCAATAATCCATTCAGTGAGTCACCCTCCCGATAAATGTTCTCCAGCACAAACAGGAATCCTGGGTGCAGTTATAGCTGCAAGGGTCATTGCCATCAGTCCTCAGTGGTTAAGTTGATCTTCGTTTAGAACCAGGCTGACATTTCCTTTCATCAGCCCCTCCCTCTTGGACTAATTACTTTTAAAAAATATATTTAGGTGTATCACAGAATAGGATTTTCCTCTCTGAAGCTCAAATATACTATCAAAAAAACCCTCAGAATATAAATATTAGAGCTTATTACTAACCATTATTTGCTGTCTTTGGTGATGCACATATATTTGTGGCAGAGCCTGGGGCATTCTGAATTAAAATCCAGGGTCTGATTGTATCTGAAGAGCTAGCACACCTCTATCCCACCAAGGATCCATTTGTGTGAGCTGATATGTTGGAAGGAGCTTGCAAGGAGAAACTATATTTACTGGTCCTTGGAGGAAGAAGAAGAGGACAGGCAGAGAGATGGAGGGATGGAGATGGAGGGAAACAGAAAAGATCAAAAGATTCCAGCACTACCCTAGATTTGACAATGAGAATTCTTCTTGTGGAAACCGAGAACTGGATATAAAGGCCTAAAACTGGTAGCAAAGACCCCCTAACACTGTTTTGTCCAGAGAGTGGACTTTCCCCCCATTGGTTGCAGAAACACTGGTGGTCCCAGGAATGTTCCCACAGCCTGAACCAGAAACTTCTCTCTCAAAACTGAGGATGAAAGCAAGGAAACCCATGAACTAAACTAAATAAAAGACAGTACAGGCAGACTGTGTGTGTGTGTGTGTGTGTGTGTAGGATGCGGGGATTCACAATGGAAGGAATTCTCATTCTCTTTTTTCACTTGGATGGGAAAAGTGAGGGGAGAGACCCTGCCTTCCTAAATGATTTGATCTTTGCGTGTTGGAGAAGGACCTATCCCGGAAGACAGGTCCTAGGGACAACAGTGGAGAGTCATTTAAGAGAAGAAATTAGGTACGGCTGGCTGGCACATAGGCCAGAAATCATTTGGTCTGTTATGGGCTAGTGGATGTAGGTTGTCTATGTTCTCCCAAGGAAATGAGGGTTGGGCATGGTTCTCTAGTCAGACTCTAGAAAAGAAAAGATGTCCTAAGAGGGAGCAGAGGATTATAAAAGGATAAGCTTGATTCTTGCTTCCACCCCTCTACCCCCACCCCAACCAACATGATCTCTGAGTTATATTCAGTTCCAATACTGGCACAGCCTGTGGTGCTGAAATGTCTGCAGAAACCCAGATTATTTGAATGAGTTTGTGGTAGGTGTCTATATGTATGACCATTAAATAAACAGGAAAATTTGTCTGGAGGGTGTACGTATTTTGAGTACTGGGCAATACAGCTCCTGGACTGAGAGGCAGGGTTCTCAGAGGGCAAGGGCAGGAGTGGCAGCAGGAGGTATTTTCCCCAAGTGGCTGGGCATAGAGTGGACTTCTACAGAGAAGACAGCAGAAGTACATGTGGCCCTGCGCACATGGGTCTCTCAGAAGTAACTGAGGAGACTCGGGGAGATGCTGAAGTCCTGAGGCTTGGCACTGAGGGTTTTGAACCAGCAAAGTGGTGGAAGCCATTGCAGTTTGGCTCACTTTTATCTACAGACTGCAGAGGTCTAGGGATAATTGGCTATTAATAGAAAACCCACAATCTCTCAGAGGTTATGACCATTGTGGTGGATTGGCTGCAACACAGAAAATCTAAGGCCTGGACTCTACTCTCTAGGAGCTTAGTTAGCTATTCTTGTCTTAAAACTGTTTTGCCTGCTATGGCAACAGCATAATAATTGCCTTATTTCTTCAATTCTGAGACACTACCAATTGTCAGACACATCTTTGTTTTAATGAGATGTTTCTAGGAGGAAGAACCTACCATGTTATACTGTACATTGATTTTAAGACACAACTCACTTTTAGAAAATGAAAACACCATAAAATATGCTTCTTAGAATTGAAAAAATGCAATAGCAATGCAGCAAGCTACAAGCACTCCACTAATAGCTCTGCTCCATTCTTCTGCTGGAATTCAGAATGGATTCATATTTGCGCTGATACCTCTTCCCTTTCTCTGGTGGCATAGTGCCTAAGACATTTGACTGCTAACCAGCAGGCTGGCGGTTCAAACCCACCAAACACTCCTTGGAAGGAAGGTTGGGCAATCTACTCCCATAGTGATACCACCTCGGAAACCCAAGGTCATTATGAGTTGGGTCCAACTCAATGGCACATAACAACAGCAACAATATACCTTATATATTCTTCTTCAGTTGACATCTTTAGTTCCCTGTTTACAATCTTGTAGGCTTATTTACTTTGGATACTTCTATAACTAGGTTGGTTTCTGAGTTATGTCATCATGTGTGTTAATTGTTGGTTGTTGTTTGCTATTGTTGGTTCTCTGTCCAAAGGACTCCTTTTAGCATCTCTTGTAAGTTTGGTCTGGTTTTAACAAATTCCCTTAACTTCTGCTTATCTGGAAATGTCCTAATTTCATCATCATCATCATCATATTTGAGGGACAGTTTTGCTGGGTATGTAATTCTTGGTTGGAAATTTTTCTCTTTCAGGGTTTTATTTTTTTTATTTTTAGAGCTTGTTTTACATTCAATGTTAATGTGTACATTTAGTTTCATTCCCATTTACCATGCCCAACCCTAATCCAGTCTCTTCCCCTTCCTTCCCTGTAACCCTTCTCCTGTGCCCCTCATATTTATGCACTCCTGTTTTTCCTACATTTCCTCAATTTAAATCTTGGTCCTCTGGTGTCCCGTGGTCTATTGCTCTAAGGAATGTGTTACCACAGAGTATGTGGGTGCGTCATCCTGGGTTGAGTGGCCTGCATGAACATCTTGTTAACTATTGAGCTGAGAGCCAGCCCCTGGGGGTGTGTTTTATCCCAGGTGCAGAATGTATTCCAGGGCCATAATATTGGGGGTCTCACCAGATTTCATCTGACCAGTAATTCTGGTCATTATTGAGTTTTTGGATTTTGTTCCATGTTTTCCTTCTCACTCTATCCAGGATCTCCACATTTGATCCTTTCCTGAGAGGTTGGCATTGGTAGCCAGGCACCATCTAAGTCTTCTGGTCTTGAGGGTCATCATGTCCTATGGCTGATTGCTTCCAAATGGCCTTTTTTTGTTTTGTTTTGTTTTTGCATTCTTCTTCACTTCTGACACTAGGAGACTGTTAGCTGCATCTTAGATGGCCTCTTGGAAGCTTTTAAGACCCCAGTCACTACTCATCAATGTAGGATGTGGAGCAAGGCTTTTATGTATTTTGTTGTGCCAATTGAGTCTGGTGTCCCCCAGTACTATGGTAATGAGATGATAGATCTATTGGATCTCTCTCCCATAGTGTCTTGTTATCTGTGAGGGATTACTCTGTGTCTGTCTTCTGTTGTTTCTGTAAGGACTGTAGGCATTTTGTATCACTGGTGCCTGTGCAAGATTAGCCTCAGCTGAATCTATCCTTGGTCTACAGTATACTTCTGTTCACTGAACCCCATCTGATCATTTTAGGTGTTTATGTGTTTATCTGTAGCCTGGTGTTTGGTGTTAATGGCAATATAGTATTGTGGACACATTGGTTGGTATTAGCATCTGTTGTCTATCTCTTATATGCACAATTCAGTCCTCCCATTTCCTAATGTTATCATGGTTGTAACAGATCCTTCCCATATATCCCTCCCCTTACCCACGCCAGTGTGTAGGCCTCAACTAGCCCAAAATTAATCCCTCCTCTTCCCTCCCCATCCTGATAACCTACTAAGTAAGTTCCCTTTCCCAAGCAAACCCTTCTCTCTCTTTTTACAGTAATGGCCTCATACAGTGCTTGTCTTTCTGCAATTGACTTATTTCATCAGC
The DNA here is from genome assembly GCF_000298275.1 of Orycteropus afer afer. Taxonomy (NCBI): domain Eukaryota; kingdom Metazoa; phylum Chordata; class Mammalia; order Tubulidentata; family Orycteropodidae; genus Orycteropus; species Orycteropus afer. Next base: position 1,062,593 of record NW_006921743.1, read on the forward strand.
ATAATGTCCTCCAAGTTCATCCATGTTGTGAGATGATTCACGTATCCCTCATTGTTCTTTAATGTAGCATAGTATTCCATTGTGTGAATATGCTGTAATTTGGTTATCCACTCATCCATTGATGGGCATTTAGGTTGTTTCCATCTCTTTGCTATAGTGAATTGTGCTGCGATGAACATAGGTGTGCATATGTCTGTTCATGAGCTATCTCTCACCTCTTCAGGCTGTATTCCTAGTAATGAAATTGCTGGGTCAAATGGTACTTCTATTTTCAGTTTTCTAAGGAAAAGCCATACTGTTTGCTACAATGGTTGTATCATTTTACAATCCCACCATCACAAGAGTTCCAGTCTTTCCGCAACCTCGCCAGCATTTGTTATTTTCTGACCTGTTGAACTTTGCTATTATTGCTGGGGTGAGATTATATCTCATTGTTGTTTTGATTTGCATCTTTCTAATGATTAATGATCACAAGGAATTTCTCATAGGTTTCTTGGCTGCTTGTATATCTTCTTTGGTGAAGTGTATGTTCAAGTCTTTTGCCCATTTTTGAATTGGGTTATTTGTCTTTTTGGTGTTGAGGTGTTGAAGTTTTCTATAGATTTTGGAGGTAAGTCTTTTATCAGATATGTCATAGGCAAATATTTTCTCCCAATCTGTAAGTTCTCTTTTTACCCTTTTAATGAAGTCTTTCAATGCACATAAGAATTTAATTTTTAAAAGGTCCCAGTCATCTATCTTCTCTTCCATCTCCTGAACATTCTGGGTTATGCTTGATAGTCTATTTATGCAGTAAATCAGGGCTCCCAGATTTGCCCCTATTTTATCTTTGATGAATTTTATAGTTTTAGGTTTTACATCTAAGTCTTTGATCCAGCTTGAGTTTGTTTTTGTGTATGGGGTGAGGTATGGGTCTTGTTTCATTTTTCTACAGAGGGATATCCAGTTTTGCCAGCACCATTTGTTAAAGAGGATGTCTCTTCCCAATTTAATGGGTTTTGGACCTTTGTCAAAGATCAGTTGTCCATAGATGTCATAGGTCAATATGTGGACTTTTGATTCTGTTCCATTTGGTCTGTCTATCATTGTACCAATACCATGCTATTTTGACTACTGTGGTTGTATAGTAGTTCTTAAGATCTCTTTCAGGGTTTTATATATACTATCCATTGTCTTCTCATCTGCATGGTTTCTGCCATGAAATCCAAGCTTAATCTTATTGGCTGCCCTTGTAGGTAACTTCATTTTTCCCATGCTGCTTTCAGGATTCTTTTTTTGTCTTTGTTTTGGGTGAGTTTGATGATGATATGTCTTGGTGATTTTCTTTTGAGGTCTATCCTATTTGAGGTTCATTAGACTTGAATGGGCATATCCTCATCTTTCATCATACCAGGGAAATTCTCTTCCAACAAATCTTTGACAATTTTCTCTGTGGCTTTATTTGTGTCTTCCTGTTCTGGAATTCTGATTACATTTAGGTTATTCCTTTTGATGGTATCCCACATGAGCCTTAGGCTTTCTTCATTTTGTTTTGATCTTTTTTTCTGATTGATCCCTTTTTAAAGAAGTATTGAGGAATTTGTCTTCAATCTTACTAGTTCTGTCTTCCACTAATTCAATTCTACTCTTTTGCCTGTTCAATGTGTTATCAATTTCTGAAAATTTAGTATTAATCTGGATTTCTGGGTGTAGATTTTGTATCATTTCTAATTTTTCATTTATTTTGTCATTGGTTGTTGTGTTGTCTTTTGAAATTGTTCTGGGTTTTCTCTGTGTTTTCCTCAATTTTGTCAGTATTTTTCTTGACCTGTTTCTCAACCCATTGAAGGTACCTAAATATAATTCTTTTGAATTCCTTATCAAGGAGTCCCAATGCTGCTTCTTTCTCAGAGAAGATGTCTTCTGGGTCTGTATCCTGGTCCCTTGTTTCTCCAACTTTATCTTGCTTCTTTGTATGCACTGTAATGTGCTGTTGTCTATGTGACATTGTGCATTTTTTGTGTTTATATTTAATTGGTGATTATATGTTGGAGTGTTTTGCCCCAGATTTTAGTTTTCTTTGTATGTTACCTATTAAGCAGGGTTCTGTGCTCCTGTATTCACTAGTTGCCAGCACTTATACACTCACCACCTGTCTTCTTTCCTGTTGTCAGCCTCTCATGTGTCCCTGCTGTCCTTGGCAAGCAGAGCCTATTCTTAGGTCCCTGGAATCTGAATGAGAATGCTGTCACTTTATATATCCAAAATGACCACCTCTTCAAACATTCAAAATGGCTGCACCCTTGGTCACTTTAAATAACCAAAATGGCCACCATTTGTAAACATTCAAAATGGCCACACCCTCTGGAGTGCTGCAAGTCCACAGCCCAGGTTGTCTCCCTCCTTGCTGTTTCCTTTCTGAGTCATCGGCCACCAATGTAGTCATCCCTGTAGCCCTTGGTGACCAGGGCTGATCTTTAGGTCATTCTCAGGTCCCAACACCACATGGAAGTATTCAGGCTGTTGGTGCCATCAGAGTAGCTGACAGTCTGCCATTCCATCCATCTCCATACTCACTTTTTTCATTCAGGTTCTTCCACTAGTTGGTGCCTAATCCACTCCTGTATACTTCCTTTCAAAGCTCAGGGCTCCAGGATTATCTTCAGTATCTCTGTCAATTGATTTCTCTTTTCTTTGTTGAAGAGGGTCTGTGTAGCTTGTCTACCTATTCTGCCATCTTACCGGAAGTCTCCCCTACTACCTGTTTTGCATTAAAATTTCTCAGTTTTGCATTAAAATTTCTCAGTTTTGCCTAGTAAGTTACCACTTTTCTATCTGCTTTCCAACTTCTTGTTTCTGTCATGGTTATCTTTTCCTCTATTCTGTAATTCTGGATTGTACTTTACCAAAAAACCAAACCAAACCAAACAAAAAAACCCGGACCCCTGAGTCTTTTCTGACTTCAAGTTATACATAGCAAAATATTTAATAACTATCGATGCCTGAACACTGCCAATCAGAATGGACAGTGGCTGAAACAAGGTCTTGGAGGCCTCCTGCTGGGCCAGGTGTTACTCCTTGTATGCTGGATCATGGGTTGTCTGGGTCATCCAGGAAAAAAACTAGGATAGTATGCAGGGGAAAGAAAGGAACATTTGGTGGTCTCAGTACAGCTATTATTTGCCAGCTAATATGGAAATATTTCCATATCTTATGGTTAGGAGCTCTGGTAGCATAATGCTGAAGACATTTGACTGCTACCAGAAGGCTGGAGGTTCAAACTCACCAGCCATTCCTCAGAAGGATGGTTGGCCAATCTATTTCTGTAGTGATACTGCCTTGGAAACCCAAGGGGGGGGGAGGGAGTCGCTATGAGTCAAATCTGACTTGACGGCAGTGCGTATTTGTAGTAGTAGTATGGTAGGTGTGGCTGTAATGAAACAGCCTTAATGGTGCAATAGTTAAACACTCAGCTGCTAACTGAAAGGATGGCAGTTTGAACCCACCAGATGCTCTATGGGAGAAAGACCTAGAAATCTGGTCTTGTAAAGTTTCAGCCTAGAAAACCCTATGGGGAAGTTCTACTTTGTCACATCAGGCTACTAGGACTTGGAATTGACTCAACAGCACACAACAATACCAAGAACATGGTCATGATGGTGTATAAAGCTAAATATCATCCCTGAGCTTTTCCCTGTTGCTGTAACCATGCTGCCCTTATGTAAATTATTTTCCTTTTCTGGGATGTTCTAGATATTGCTTTAACCTATGTTATCTGCTTTATTTCCTCTAGTAAGTGTCTTTCCTCCTTTCATATGTATGATGGATCTCATCCATAGGTTCAGACCCTCACCAGCTCCTGAGCCAGTCCTGAAGGTGCTGGCATCTAATCAATAACCACAACTTGGTACTTGCTCTCTGATGAGAGTCTTAGCTGCCTGAGTTGCAACTTTCCCTTCCCTTCTCTCTCACACATTGGCTTTGTTTGTAGGTCAGGCTTTTTGGCTCAATTTTCCTGCCAACTGTACTTGATACCTGATACTTTTTGGTGGCTCCAGTTCCCTTTGATCCCCCTCTCCTTAGTCGCTTTCTGCAATCTTAACGCAAATGTGACTGATGGTCACAATTCAAAGGAACATGGAATTTTAATGCTGATGGGAATCTTAGATATTTTCAAACTTTTTGAGTTGTGACTCATAGTAAGAAATACATTTTATATTGTGTCCCAGGAAACATACACACACATAGCACATACACATTGACATTCATATTCACATAACAGATATTGTTGTTGTTATGTGCCATTGAGTTGGACTCAAATCATAGTGACCCCTCCTTGGTTTCTGAGGCAGCATCACTACGGAAGCAGATTGCCCAATCTTCCTTCCAAGGAGTGGCTGGTGGGTTTGAACTGCTAGCCTTCTGGTTAGCAGTCAAGTGCCTTAGGCACTACACTAAACACATATGCATACATTTTATTGAAACAAAAGTTTCATGAAACAATACCCTTGCAACCTGTAATGCACTTTCTTATATCTAATTGAAGAATTCTGGTCATGACCCACTGTATTGATTGTATGACTAATGACTATAACCTAACACTTGAGAAACTAATCTGTTGTAGTCATTTCAATTTACAAGTGAGACAAGCTTGGAGAGGTAAATGACTTGTCCAAAATCACACAGCTATGAATGTTGTTGTTGTCGGCAGGTACCGTTGAATCAATTCTGACTCCAACTCATAGTAACCCTATGTATAACAGAACGAAACCCTGCCTAGTCCTGCGCCATCTTCACACTTGTTGCCATCTTTGAGCCCATTATCACAAGGACTGTGTCATTCCATCTTATTGAGGGTCTTCCCCTTTTTTGCTGACCCTCTACTTTACCGAGCATGATATCCTTCTCTAGGGACTGCTCCCTTCTGACTATAACAGCAAAGTACAAGAGATGAAGTCTGGCCTTTCTCTGTTCTAAGGAACAACCCAACTGTACTTCTTCCAAGAAAGATTTATTCATTTTTCTGGCAGTTCATGGTATTATCAATATTGCTTACCAACACCACAATTCAAATGCATCAATTCTTCTTTGATCTTCCTTATTCATTGTCCAGCTTTCACATACATATGAGACAATTGAAAATACCATGGCTTGGATGAGGTGCACCTTCATCTTCAAAGTGAAATCTTTGCTCTTTAATATTTTAAAGAGGCCTTTTGCAGCACATTTGCCCAGTGCAATACGTCATCTGATTTGTTGACTGATGCTTCTATGGGCATTGATTGTGGATACAAAAAAAAAATGAAAACTCTGACAGCTTCAATCTTTTTTCCATTTGTTATGATGTTGCTTATTGATGCAGTTGTGAGGATTTTTTTCTTTGTGTTGAGGTGTGACCCATCATGAAGGCTGTAGTCTTTGATCTTCATCAGTAAGTGTTTCAAGTCATCTTCACTTTCAGCAAGCAAGGCTGTGTTATCTGCATATCACAAGTTGTTAATGAGTCTTCCTCCAGTTCTGATTTTACATCCTTTCTCATATACTCCATCTTCTTGGATTTTCTCACCATACAGAATGAATAAATATGGTGAAATGATACAGCCATGGCACACACCTTTCCTCATTTCAAACCAAATGCTCACTTGTTCTGCTTGAAAAACTGCCTCTTGGTCTATGTACAGGTTCTGCATGAGCACAAGGCAGTGTTCTGGAATTCCCATTTTTCACAATGGTATCCACAATTTGTTATGATACATAAAGACACAATCAGATAAATCTAGAATGTGGGACATTCTACAACACAATTGATATGGACCTTTTAAAAGTCAGTGTCATTAGGAGAAAAAAAGACCAAGAAGTCTATTCCAGATTAATAAAGTGACATAAATTGAAATAAAACTCTGAAATCTGTTTTCAGATCCACTATTCATAGCTGTCACCACTTGTCTGTCAGTTTGTCATACTGTGGTGGCTTGCATTTTGCTGTGCTGTTGGAAACCATTCTTGTTGTGATTGTTATTAGGTGCCATCAACTTGGCTCTGACTCATCGTGACCCTATGTACAACAAAATGAAACACTGCCAGGCCATGCACCATGCTCACAATCTTTGCTGTACCTAAGCCCATCAATTCAGCCACTATGTAAATCCATCTCATTGAGGGTTTTCCCCTTTTTCACTGACCTTCTACTTTACCAAGAATGATATCCTTCTCCAAGGAATGTTCTCTTCTGACAACATAACCAAAGTAGGTGAGACAAAGTCTGGCCATTCTCACTTCCAAGGAGTATTCCATCTGCACTTCTTCCAGGACAGATTTGTTTGTTCTTCTGGTAGTCCATGGTACTTTCAGTATACCAACACCACAACTCAAAAGCATCAACTCTTGTTGTTGTTGTTATGTGCCATCGAGTCAGACCTGACTCATAGCAACCCCTCCTTGGGTTTCTGAGGCAGTATCGCTATGGAAGTAGATTGCCCAACCTTCCTTTCGAGGAGTGGCTGGTGGGTTTGAACCACCAGCCTTTTGGTTAGCAGTCAAGTGCCTTAGGCAGTACCTTACCAGAGGTCTTCCCTATTCATTGTCCAGCTTTCACATGCATATGAGGCAATTGAAAATACCATGGCTTGGGTTAGGTTCACTTTAGTTTTCAAAGTGACATCTTTGCTCTTCAGCACTTTAAAGAGGTCTTTTGCAGCAGATATGCCCAGTGCAATATGATGTCTGATGTCATGACTGCTGCTCCCATGGGTGTTGATTGTGAATCCAAATAATACGAAATCTTTGACAACTTCAATCTTTTTTAAATTTTTTAATTTAAAAGTTTGTTTTACATTCAACATTATGTGTACATTTAGTTTCAGTCCCCATTTACCACGCCCAACCTTAACCCAGTCTCCTCCCCTCCCCCTGTGCCCCTCATAGTTATACACTCTTGTTTGTCCTGAATTTCCTCCATGTGAATGTTACCCCTCTGGTGCCCCATGGTGGATTCTTCCAAGGGATGCATTTCCATAGAGTATGTAGGTGCATCACCCTGGGTTGAGTGGGCTGCATGTACATCTTGTTTACTATTGGGCTGAGAGCCAGCCCTTGGGAGTGAGCTTTATCCCAGGCCCAGAATGTATCCCAGGACCATAGTATTGGGGTTTCACCAGATTCCATCAAACCAGTAATTCTGGTCATTAATGAGTTTTTGGATTTTGTTCCACATTTTTCCTCCCACTCTATCCAGGATCTCCAGATTTGATCCTTTCCTGAGTGACTGGCATTGGTAGCTGGGCACCATCTAGTTCTTCTGGTCTCAAGGGCCATTGTGTCCTAGGGCTGATTGCTTCCAAATGCCCCCCCCCCTTTTTTGCACTCTTTTTCACTTCTGATGATAGGAGATCATTAGCTGCATCTTAGATGGCCACTTGAAAGCTCTTAAGATCCCAGTCACTACTCATCAATGTAGGACAAGGAACAAGGCTTTTATGTATTTTGTTGTGCCAGTTGAGCCTGGTGTACTGCAGTACTATGGTCCTGAGACAGCAGATCCATTGGATCTTTCTCCTACAGTGTGTGGCTGTCTGTGAGGGATTACTCTATGTCTGTCTTCTGTTATTTCTGTGAGGGTTGCAAGAATTTTGTATCATTGGTATTTATGCAAGATTAGCTTGTGATGAATCTATCCTTGGTCTAGAGTATACTCCTGTTCACTGGCCCCTATCTGATTCTCTCAGGTGTTTATATGTTTATCTGTAGCCTGGTGTCTGGTGTTAATGGTAATGCAGTACTGTGGGCACACTGGTTGGTATTAACATCTGTTGTCTATCTCTTATGTGCACAATTCGGTGTCCTCCCTTTTCCTAATATTATCATGGTGGTCATAGACTCTTTCCTTACATCCCTCCCCTTACCCATGTCAGTGTGTGGGCCCCAACTAGCCTGAAATTGATCCCTACCCTTCCCTCCCCACCCTGGTAATCTACAAAGTGAGTTCCCTTTCCCAAGCAAATCCTTCCTTGTCTTTTTACAGTAATGGGTTCATAGAGTACTTGTCCTTCTGCGATTGACTTATTTCACTCAGCATAATGTCCTCCAGGTTCATCCATGTTGTGAGATGATTCGCGTATCCCTCATTGTTCTTTAATGTAGCATAGTATTCCATTGTGTGAATGTACCATAATTTGGTTATCCACTCATCCATTGATGGGCATTTAGGTTGTTTCCATCTCTTTGCTATAGTGAATTGTGCTGCGATGAACATACATGTGTATATGTGTATTTGTGTGCTGCCTTTCACCTCTTTAGGATATATTCCTAGTAATGGATTTGCTGGGTCAAATGGTATTTCTATTCTCAGTTTTTTAAGAAAATGCCATACCATATGCCACAATGGTTGTACCATTTTGCAATCCCACCATCAATGCACAAGAGTTCCAATCTTTCTGCAACCTCGCCAACATTTGTTATTTTCTGTCCTGTTGAACTTTGCTATTATTGCTGGGGTGAGATGACATCTCATCATTGTTTTCATTTGCATCTCTCTAATGACTAATGATTGTGAGCAATTCCTCGGGCCACCAGCATATCATTTTTGGTGAACTGTCTGTTCAAGTCTTTTGCGGATTTATGAATTGGGGCAACTTCAATCTTTTCTCCATTTATCATGATGCTACTTAATGATCTAGTTGTGAGGATTTTAATTTTCCTTATTTTGAGGTGTAATTCATACTGCAGACTGTCATCTTTAATCTTCATCAGTAGGTGCTTCAAATCATCTTCATTTTCAGCAAGGAAGGTTGTGTCATCTTCATAACGCAAATTGTTAATGAATCTTCCTCCAATCGTGATGATGCATTCTTCTTCATATAGTCCATCTTCTTGGATTATTTGTTCAGCATACAGAGTAAATAAGTATGGTGAAAGAATACAATCCTGATGCACACCCTTCCTGATTTTTAACCATGCAGTATCCCCTTATTCTGTTCAAATGACAGCCTCCTGGTCTATGTACATGGTCCTCATGAGCATAATTAAGTGTTCTGGAACTCCCCATTCTTTGCAATGTTATCCATTATTTGTTATGATCCACACAATTGAATGCTTCTTGCATAGTGAATAAAACACAAGTAAACATCTTTCTGATATTCTTTGCTTCCAGGTAAGACCCATCTGACATCAATGATATCCCTCATTCGACATCATCTTCTCAATCCAGCTTGCATTTCTGGAAGTTCCCTGTAAATATACTGCTGCACCTATTTTTTGTATCTTCTTCAGCAAAATTTTACTTGAAAGTGATATTAATGATATTGTTCAATAATTTCCACATTCTGTTGCATCACCTTTCTTTGGAATGGATAAAATATGGATCTCTTCCAGTCAGTTGACCAGGTAGCTGCCTTCCAAATTTCTTAGCATACATGAGTAAGTGCCTCCAGAGCAACATCCATTTGTTGAAACATCTCAACGGGTATTCCGTCAATTCCTGAGGTCTTGTTTTTGGCCAATCCTTCAGTGCAGCTTTGATTTCTTCCTTTAATACCATTGGTTCTTGATCATATACCATCTCATGGAATAGTTCAACATCAACCAATTCTTTTTTGCACAGTGACTCTGTGTATTCCTTCCATCTTCTTTTTTTAATTTTATTTTTTATTTTTATTGTGATTTGAGTGAAAATTTACAGGGCAAATACACTTTCCATACAGCAGATCACATACACTTTGTCTCATGACATTGACCACAATTTAGCACAATGCAACATCTCCTCTCCCACTTACTCCCAATAGGTACCGCTTCCCTGTGACCATCCCTCCATGCACTCCTACCCCCGAGCTGTCTCCCTGTGCCTAAGCAGCCCTTCTTTCTCTCTTGCTTGTTCTCTCCAAGGAGTGTATCTACCTCAGGCAAATGCTCAACTAGTATGCCTTTCTACTGCTTGGCTGGAAGTACAGGTGTGTGTTCAATTCCAGACCTGAAGGGCAGCTAGAGGCCATAGTCTCAGTGGTTCCACCAGGCTCCATTGGGCCAGTAAACCTGTTCCCCGCTTTTTTTTTTCAAATGATTTTGAGTTTTGTTCCACGTTGTTCCCCCTGTCTATCCAGGATCTCCTACAAAGATCCTCTTCCAAGTGGTTGACAGTAGTAGCCGAGCACCATCTATTTCTTCTGGTCTCATAGTTGTATAGGCTGCAGATTGGATGGTGTACCAGTCGCTAGGACTGATTGTTTCCATGAATTTTTGGTTTTCTTCATTCTTCTTGGCCCTGGATGAGGAGAGACCCATTGTTACATCTAGATAGCAGCTTGCAAGCTTTTGAGATCTCAGTCACTACTAGCCACAGTAGAAGGTAGAACAATGATTTGTGTAGTATGATATGCCAATTGAGCTTGATGTCCTCTGGGACTATGGTCCCGAGCCCACAGTTTCAACTACTCGGTCCCTCTGGGTAGTTGGCAGTGGCCAAGCAGTGACTAAAACCTTGCCCCTTGTCAGCCCCATTATACACCTGGGAATTCAGATCATACACATAAAGTTATTGTACCACTGTCTGCCAACCCTATACATGTTCTTGGGTGCACTCTCCACTTCATGTAGATACCTAATATTTCAACCTGTCCACCCATCTATCCACCCATATACCCGTGTTTGCCTTCACTGAGCATGTCTTATTATATGTGCAAAAAGGTTCATCTTTGTTGCCTTCCATCTTCTTTTGATGATTCCCACATCATTCAATATTTTCCCCATAAAATCCTTCAGTATTGAAACTTAAGTCTTGAATTTTCTCTTCAGTTCTTTCAGCTTGAAAAATGCAAGTGTGTTATTCTCTTTTGGTTTTCTAACTCCAAGTCTTTGAACATTTCATTATAATGATTGATTTTGTTTTCTTGAGGTGCTTTTTGAAATCTTTTCATCTTGCCATTTATTCCATTTGCTTTAGCTACTCTCCATTCAAGAGCAAACTTCAGAGTCTCTTCTGACACTCATTTTGGCCTTTTCTTTCTTTCCTATCTTTTAAATGGAATTTTGCTTTCTTCATGGATGATGTTCATGATGTTGGCCCACAATTTGTCTGGCTTTTGTTCACTGGTGTTCAATGCATCAAATCTATTCTTCAGATGGTGTCTAAATTCAGGTGGGATATAATCAATGTCATATTTTGGCTCACATGGACCTGTTTTAATTGCCTTCAGTTTCAACTTGAACTTGCATATGAGCAATCAATGGTCTGCTCCTGGCCTCATTTTGGCTGAAGATATTGGGCTTCTCCATCACCACTTTCCACAGATGCAGTCGATCTGATTCCTGTGTATTCCATCTGGCAAGATCGATGTGTATAGCTGCCGTTTATGTTGTTGAAAAAAGGTATTTGTAATGAATAAATTGTTGGTCTTATAAAATTCTATCATGCAATCTCCTTCATTATTTCTATCACCAAGGCCATATTTTCCAGCTACTGGTGATTCTTCTTTGTTTCCAACTTTTACATTCTAATCACCAGTAATAATCAATACATCTTGATTGCATGTTGGTCAATTTCAGACTGCAGAAGTTTGTAAAAATCTTCACTTACCTCACCTTTGGCTTCAGAGGTTGGTGTGTAAATTTGAATAATAGTAGTATTAACTGGTCTTCCTTGTAGACATATGGATATTATCCTATCACTACAGCATTGTACTTCAGGATAGATTTTTAAACATTCTTTGTGACAATGAATGTGATGTCATTCCTCTTCAATTTGTCATTCCTGGCATGGTAGATCATATGATTGTCTGATTCAAAATGGCCAAAACCAGTCCATTTCAGCTCACTAATGCCTAGGATATAGATCTTTATGCATTCTATTTCATTTTTCACAACTTCCAAATTTTCCTAGATTCAAACTTCATACATGTTCTGTTTATTAATAGATGTTTGCAGTGGTTTCTTTCCATTTTGAGTTTGCCTCATCAGCAAATGGAAGTCCCAAAAACTTTACTCAATCCATGTCATAAAGGTCAACTCTACTTTCAGGAGGCAGCTCTTCCCCGGTCATATTTTGAGTGCCTTCTGACTTCAGGGGCTCATCTTCCAGCACTATGTCAGACAATGTTTCAGACTTATTCATAAAGTTTTCCAGTAATATATCAGACAATATTTCCCTGCTATTAGGTTTTCACTGACTGTGTTAGACTGGGTTCTCTGGAGAAACAAAACCAGTAAAGCTTATATATGTAGAGAAAGTGAAACATATCTTAGGAAAACGGCTCACACACTTATAGAAGCTGGCAAGTCCAAAGTTCTTTGTGTGTGTGTGTTTATGTATTTATTTTCTTTATTGTGATTTGGGTGAAGATTTACAGAACAAATTCACTTTCCATACAGCAGTTCACATACACTTTGTCTCATGACATTGAAGTCCAAAGTTCTTGGATCAAATATCAAGCTGGAGGCTTTTCCTGACTCATGCAGCTGCAGGGGCTGAGGAGCTCAAGGTTGGCAGGCAGTATACTGGCTGTTCACTCCAACGAATGACTAATCCAAGATCTCCAGGCTGAATGGTGGATTGTTCGCTCATGGACTGCTATAAGCAGCACAACAGAATCCTGATCCAAAGAAGAGTGTCTCTTTTCCCAGGATGTCCATAAATATACTGGAAGCAGGCCACACCCCTAGGGAAACTCCCTTTCAACAGATTGGCTGCTCAAAACATACACATCTGATCCCATCACTGGAACAGTTCACATCACAATTGCTTAAACCACACAGAATTGTGCTCCAGCCAAGTTGACACACAGCTCCAACTATCACACTGACCATCTTCCCAGTCTGTCTTAGTCTGGAAGCTCAGCCAAAACTTGTCCATGATGGGTGACCCTGATGATACCCATAAAACCAGTGGCAAAGCCTCCAGCCTCACAGCAATACACAAGCCACCACAGTACGACAAACTGACAGACGAATGGTCATACAAGCAGGGTCACCCATGGTTGGCAAGTTTCAGTGTATTTTCCAGACTAAGACTGACTAGGAAGAAGGATGTGGCCAGATCTAATTCTGAAAGAATTGGCCACTGAAAACCCTATGAATATCAAGGAAATATTGTCTGTTATAACGCCAAAAGATGAGTTCCTTAGGTTGGAAGGCACTCAAAATGTGATGGGGAAGACCTGTCTTCTCAAAGTTGACTTTAATGATGTGAATGGAGTAAAGTTTTAGGGACCTTCATTTGCTGATGTGGCACAACTCAAAATGAGAAGAAATAGCTGCAAACATCCCTTAAAAATCAAAATGTGGAACATAAAAAGAATGAATCTAGGAAACTTGGAACTTGTCAAAGAGGAAATGGAACACATAAAGATGGATATCCTAGGCATTAGTGAGCTGCAGTGGACAGATATTGGCCATTTAGAATTGGACAATCATATAGTCTATTATACTAGAAATGGCAAATTGAAAAGGAATGATATCACATTTATCATCAAAAAGAACATTTCAAGATGTGTTTTTAAGTAAAGTGCTGTCAGTGATAGAATACCATCCATACACCTACAAGGAAAACTAGTTAATATGACTATTATTCAAGTACGTGCACGAACCACTAAAGCCAAAGTGGAAGAAACTGAAGATTTTTACTGACTTCTGTGTCTGAAATTGACTAAACATACAATCAAGGTGCATTGATAATTACTGATGATTGAAGAGGTTAAAAAAACCCTTTTCACTATCATTGAGTCGGATCCGACTCAGTGACCCCTTGTTGGGTTTCCAAGGCAATATCACTATGGATGTAGGTTGCCCAATCTTCCTTCTGAGGAGTGGCTGGTGGGTTTGAACCACCAGTATTCTGGTTAGCAGTCAAATGACTTAAGCACTATGCCAGGAGAGCTCCTAAAAATTTTGCAGAAGCAGACTGCCTCTTCTTTCTCCTGCACAGCGGCTTGTGGGTTTGAACTGCCAACCTTTTGGTTAGCAGCCCAATGCTTTAACCACAGTACTACCAGAGTTCCCTATTAAAGAGGTTACTATGAGTCAAAACCAATTGGATGGCACCTAACAACAACATAACTTGATGCTCATTACAGTTCTTATTATTACTTATTCCTAAAAGAATTACAATCAGAACCATATACTTTTTGGTTTAATAGAACTAAATGAATCTAAAAATTTCAGGCTTATATCAGAAGCTGTGTATATAAATGAGCATAATTAACCTGGTACATCTCTGACTTTCAATCCAAAGTTCTCTCCACTATGTGTAACAGAAGAAAACGTAGCCTGGTCCTGTGCCACCCTTAAAATAATTGCCATATATAAACCCACTCTTGTATCCACTGTGCCAGTTCATCTCATTAAGGGTCTCTCTCTTTTTTGCTGATAGTGCCTAAGGCATTTGACTGCTAATGAGAAGGCTGGCGGTTCAAACCCACCAGCCACTCCTCGGAAGGAAGGTTGGGCAATCTACTTCTGTAGTGATACTGCCTCAGAAACCCAAAGAGGGGTCGCTATGAGTCAGGTCTGACTCAATGGCACATAATAACAACAACAACAACTTCTTTACCAAGCATGATGTCCTTTTCCAGTGGTTGGTTCCTTCCAATGACATCTAAAGTAAGCAATACTAAGTATGTATCACCATTTTTCCTTCTAAGGAGCATTCTGGCTGTACTTCCAAAGACTCATTTGATCATTCTTCTGGTTATTTTTGGTGTGTACCATTGGGTCAATTCTGACTCATAGCAACTCCACAGGGCAGAACAGAACTGCCCCATAGGGTTTCCTAGGCTGCAATCTTTACTGGAGCATATCACCAGGTATTTTCTCCAGTGGAACAGATGGGTTCAAACTGCCAGTTAGCAGACAAGCACTTAACCATTTTATCTTCAGGGTGCCTTATTCTTCTGGCAGTCCATGATATATTCAGTGTTCTTCACCAATCCTGCAATTCAACTGCATCAGTTCTTTGGTCTTCCTTTTTCATTGTTCAGCTTTTGCACACATATGAAGCAATTGAAAGTACCACGGCTTGTGTCAGGCTCACCTTAGTCATCAGGGTATACATAGTGTATCTAAGTTTCTCATATTGTTCTTTTCTGTTTTCTCTTGGACAAAGTAGTCTTTATCTATCAAATTGCTTATCCAGTGGAAACATTTTGAATGGAACAAAAGTCTTTTCCTCAAATGCACCACTAGATGGTAGTGTAAACTCTTCTGAAGGTGGGCTATTCAGTTGAACCAAGATGAATTCAGATTTGTATATGCTCCCTGATAATGCTTTATATTTCTCTGTGGGTAAGCTGAGCTTTATACCCATTCTGAAGAAACTGTTTTACAACCAAGATACATTTTGTTATTTGATATTTATTTTTTCATCTGTGTGGAAGAACAATTTAGAAAATACCAAACCGAAAAAACCTCCTTTCAGCATCTCCCCATATTGTTTCCAAACCAACCACTGCCATTGAGTCAGATCCAACTCTTAGAGACCCCTCCTTGGGTTTCCAAGGTGATAGCACTATGGAAGTAGATTGCCCAGCTGTTTAGTATTCAATACATGCTTCTTTTGTGGAATCTTATATTGTTGTTGTTGTTATGTGCCATCGAGTCAGACCCGACTCATAGCGGCCCCTTCTTGGGTTTCTGAGGCAGTATCACTATGGAAGTAGATTGCCCCATCTTCCTTCCAAGGAGTGGCTGGTGAGTTTGAACCGCCAGTCTTCTGGTTAGCAGTCAAGTGCCTTAGGCATTATGCTACCAGAGCTCCCAATGTTATATTATAGGACTTTAAATAATTGTTTCCTATTATTTCTATTATTCAAAATTAAAAACTAAATTTATTTTGGCATAGGAAGTCTCTGTAGGCCCTCTCAAGTTTGAAACAAAGACTTCAAACTACTTCCTGTTTATCATCTCATAAGAAAAAAATTAACAATATGCTTTCTGAGATTTTTTTCCTTAGCTATAGCAAAGTTGGCAACATGATCTATGCAAATATTAGAAGCTTTTGAGCAGGTACATATGAAGACAATGCCAAACAAACAAACAAAAATCTGGATTCCCTGCCACCGAGCCGGATCCGACTCATAGTGTCCCCTCCTTGGATTTCTGAGGCAGTCATCACTATGGAAGTAGATTGCCCAATCTTCCTTCTGAGGAGTGGATGGGGGCTTGGAACCACCAGCCTTCTGGTTAGCAGTCAAATGCCTTAGGCATTACACCACCAGAGCTCCTGAATGCAATGTCATCTGCTGCAATTTCAGAGTTAGACAGGCTGAACAATTGAGCCCTTTCTCAACCACACCATCCTCACATCTTACCCTGACAGAAAGAGGGAACCAGATAGCTCTTTTTGTCCCTTATTTTGTCTATCCCTCCTTCCTCCTCTACTCTAGTTCTTTTTCTTTTAAAAATTTTTGTTGAGATTTGTCATAATTAAGGTTGTATGCCAGCTTGGCTGGGCCAGAATTCTCAGTGGTTTTTTGTTGTTATTTGCCATTGAGTCGGACCTGACTCATAGCGACTCCTCTTTGGGTTTCTGAGGCAGTATCACTACGGAAGTAGATTGCCCAACCTTCCTTCCGAGGAGTGGCTGGTGGGTTTGAACCGCCAGCCTTCTGGTTAGCAGTCAAGTGCCTTAGGCACTATGCTATCAGAGCTCCCTCTCAGTGGTTTAGCAGTTATGATATAGTCATCCCCATGATAAGATCTGATATAATGTACTTATCTTCATGATGAGATGTGGTATGCAAAACAAATCAGTTGAGAGGAGTTTCTAATACATAAATGAATGTCCTGGGAAAATTCTCTGGCTTTCTGTTGGGTTTGGATAGTGTATCTGGCTCATTATCATCTCTGATTCCTGAACTTGAACTGGTGGCCTGCTCTATTGTTGCCCATCTAGGGATTGTTGGCGTCACAGCCTGTGAGTCAACAATCTGCCATTTTACCTGCTGATCTTGGATTTGTCAGCCTCTAAAACTAGCAGCCTGCTGTATTGCCTGCTGATCTTGGGTTCATCAGCTCTTGCAGTTGTGTGAATGAGAAGGAAGTCTTCAGCTTGATGTTTGACCGATGGACTTGGGACTCACCAGGCTCTACAACTGCATGAGCCATTTCTTTGTGATAAATCTCTTTCTCTCCCTAAGCTTCACTGGTTTTGCTTCTCTAAAGAACTCAGCCTAAGACAAGATTAAATTCATATAATTAATCATTTAAAAATGTGTAATTCAGTGGTATTTAGTGTACACTTCAGTATATTTAGTGTATTCACAAGGTTGAACTTTTCCATCACCCCATAAAAATATCCTGTACCCATTAAGTAAGGAGCCCTCTAGTGTAGTGGTTAAACAGTCAGCTGTCAACTGAATGGTTTGTGATTTGAAACCCCCCATCTGCTCCATGGGGGAAAAGACCTGAATTTCTGTTTCCATAAAGATTACAACTTTGGAAACCCTATGGGGCTGTTCTACTTTGTCCTAAAGGGGTTTCTGTGAGCCAGAATTTGTACCGAAATACACAAAACAATAACAACAATGCATTAAGTATACTATTCTTAGGGCAGAACATTATTCCAAGGAACAGGTTAGTAAACATTCTGCTGGGGCAATGTTCAGCCCCAGGAACACAAAGCTGGAACCAAACAAGCATTCAACCACCAGAGAGGCCTTGCCATCTCTTAAAGCAAACATTCAACCATAAGAGAGGCCTTGACATCTCTTAACTGTAATTAGAACATATGCCTTGCAACCATGTTCTTTTGGGGGGTCTTTTTCTTGGTCTCCAGCAATTTTACATTACCATGAACAAAATGTGGGAGTTCCTATTTCTCTACATCTTTACTATCACTTGTTATTTTCTGTTTTCTTGATTAAAGCCACTGTAGAATACCAGAAAGATGTTTATGTGTTGTAAAAATGGTGTAGGGAAGGGCATCTGACTGCCTGTGACTTCACAAGCAGCGTGAGTGTGTGTCTGTGAGGGGGAGTATCAAGATCAACAGTTAAAGGTTGATTCCTATGAGACCAAGGTCAGAAATGCATCCAACCTACAAACATTTTACCAACTCCCACACCAACTATGACAGAGCAAGCAAGTGGCAGAGGGATCCAGGTAAGGGGAGGGACCCAGCCCCCACCCTCCAGTGGCAAGAAAAGCAGAGGGGAAAGGAAAGGAAAGCCAGGACATCCAGAACAGAGTGAGCAAGTGGTAGGGATCCAGGTAAGGGGAGGGACCCAGCCCCCACCCTCCAGTGGCAAGAAAAGCAGAGGGGAAAGGAAAGGAAAGCCAGGACATCCAGAACAGAGTGAGCAAGTGGTAGGGATCCAGGTAAGGGGAGGATGGAGAGGTTTTGAACAGCTAAGGGAGACAAACTTGTCTGTTGGTTTGTTGTACTGTGGTGGCATGTTGCTGTGAGGCTTGAGGCTGTGCCACTGGTGTTTCAAACACCAGTGGGGTTGCACATGGTGGACAGGTTTCAGTGTGGCTCACAGACTGAGACAGATTAGGAAGAAGGAAGAAGCCAACCACTTCTCAAAGAATTGGCCAGGGAAAACCTTATGAATAGCAGAGAAATACTGTCTGTCACATTACTAGGCAACTATATGAATAGCCTGGAAACAGTGACTGAAAGAGGGCAGGAGGATGAGCCACTTAGGTCAGAAGGCTCTCAAAATATGATTGGGAAAGAACTGCATCATCAGAGTACAACAAATCTTACTGATATGGATAGAGTAAACCTTTTGAGACCTCCATTTGCTGATGTGGCATGACTCAAATTGAGGAGAAACAGCTGCAAACATCCATTAATAATCAGAACATGGAATGTATGAAGTATGAATCTAAGAAAATTGGAAGTTGTCAAAAATGAAATGGAATGCATAAAGATTGATATCTAGGCATTAGTGAGCTGAAATGGACTGGTTTTGG
>NW_006921743.1:1082023-1085290 GCF_000298275.1 Orycteropus afer afer
TGAAGACAATTAAAACAAATCCACAAGAGCCAAAATATGATCTTGAATATATCCCTCCTGAATTTAGAGGCCATCTAAAGAATAGATTTGCTGCATTGAACACCAATGACTGAAAACCAGAAGAATTGTGGGATGACATCAAGAACATCATCCATGAAGAAAGCAAGAGGTCACTAAAAAGACGAGAAAAAGAGAGAAGACCAAAATGGATGACAGAAGAGATTCTGAAGCTTGCCATTGAGTGGAGAGTAGCCAAAGCAAATGGAAGAAATGACAAATTAAAAGAGCTGAACAGAAGATTTCAACAGCAGCTCGAACAGACAAAGCCAATTACTATAATGAAATGTGCAAAGGCTTGGAGTTAGAAAACCAAAAGGGAAGAACACGCTCAGCATTTCTCAAGCTGAAAGAACTGAGGAAAAAATTTAAGCCTCGAGTTGCAAATTGAAAGATTCTGTGGGTAAAATATTGACTGATGCAGGAAGCATCAAAAGAAGATGGAGGAATGCACAGAGTCACCATACCAAAAAGAACTGGTAGATCTTCATCCATTTCAGAAGGTGCATATGATCAAGAGCCAATGATATTGAAGGAAGAAGTCGAAGCTGGGTTGAAGGAATTGCTGAAGAACAAGGTTCCAGGAATTGATGGAATACCCATTGAGATGTTTCAACAAATGAATGCCCCACTGGAGGCTATGCCAAGAGATTTGGAAGAAAATACCTGGCCAACCGACTGGAAAAGATCCATATTTGTATCCATTCCAAAGAAAGGTGATCCCACAGAATGTGGAAATTATAGAAGAATATCATTAGTATCTCACACAAGTAAAATCTTACTGAAGATAATTCAAAAATGGTTCCAGCAGTATATTGACAGAGAACTTCCAGAGGTGCAAGCAGGATTCAGAAGAGGATGTGGAAAAAGAGATAGCATTGCTGATGTCAGATGGATCTTGGCTCAAAGCAAAGAATACAAGAAAGTTGTTTACTGTTTATTTTATTTTATTTTTTTGGCTATGCAAAAGCATTTGATTGTGTGGACCATAACAAATTGCGGATAACATTGAGAAGAATGGGAAATCCAGGACACTTACTTGTACTCATGAGGAACCTGGCAATAGACCAGGAGGCTGTCCTTCGAACAGAACTGGGTGACACTGCATGTTTCAAAATCAAGAAGGGAGTGTGTCAGGGTTGTATCCTTTCACCACACTTATTCAATCTTTATGCTGAGCAAATAATCCAAGAAGCTGGAGTATATGAAGAAGAACGTGGCATCAAGGTTGGAGGAAGAATCATTAACCACCTGTAATACACTGACAACACAACTTTGCTTGCTGAAAGTGAGGATGACTTGAAGCACTTACTGATGAAGGTTGAAGAGTACAGTAGGCAGTATGGATTACATTTCAATATAAAGAAAACAAAAATCCTCACAACTGGACCTCACGATAAATGGGGAAATGATTGAAGTTGTCAAAGACTTCATATTGCTTGGTTCTACAATCATAGCTAATAGAAGCAGCAGTCAGGACATCAGATGATGTATAGCACTGGGCAAATCAGCTGCAAAGGACCTCTTTCAAGTGCTGAAGAGCAAAGTTGTCTCCTTGAGGACTAAGGTGCACCTGACAGAAGCCATGATGTTTTCAATCGCCTCAAATGCATGTGAGAACTGGACAATGAATAAGGAAAACTGAAGACAAATTGATGCTTTTGAGTTGTGGTGCTGGTGAAGAATGCTTAATGTACCATGGACTGCTAAAAGAACTAACAAATCTGTCTTGGAGGAAGTGCATCCTGAATGCCCCTTGGAAACGAGAATGACCAGACTTCGTCTCACATACTTTGGTCATGTTATCAGAAGGGACCAGTCCCTGGAGAAGGATGTCATGCTTGGTAAGGTGGAGGGTCAATGAAAGAGGGGAAGGCCTTCAATGAAATGGATTGACACAGTGGCTGTGGGGATGGGCTCAAGTATAGCAGGGATTGTGGAGCTGGCACGGAACTGGGCAGTGTTTTGTTCTGCTGTGCATAGGGTCATGATGAGTCGGAGACAACTAGATGGCACCTAACAACAACAACAACAACAACAACTGTTCCTCCCAAAGCATTCTCTACTTCTCCACTGAGTTTGATAATTTGTGGCAGTAGCAACACTGAACTCGCAGACAATATTTATGATTATCAGGTTCATTAGGGAAATAACCGGTTACAAAATTGGTCAGAAAGGATTCAGAATACAGTTCTTTGAGCAGGATTGCCTCTTCTTCTTGAAAGTAAGAACATAGCTGTGCCTCCAGACATTTCTCTCTCTGGACCTTGGCCTCTCAGCCCTATGGCCCCTTGGCCTCTACTTCACTTGGACAATTGTTACAAAGCTCTTTTAGCTCTGCTAATAAGTTCCCTGGGAAGAAGGATGGAGCCATGCACTTCTGAAAGAATAAGTGATTGAAAACCGTATGAATAGCAGTGAAACACTGTTTGATATATTACTGGAAACTTTATGAAGATCTGTGAAGAACTGTCTGATATAGTGCTGGAAGATCAGCCTCTAAGGTTGGAAGGCATTCAAAATATGACTGGGAAAGAGCTGCCTCCTCAAAGTAGAGTTGACCTTAATGAGATGGATGGAGTAATGCTTTTAGGACCTTCATTTGCTGATGGGGCATGACTCAAACTGGGAAGAAACAACTGCAAACATTCATTAATAATTAGAACATGGAATGTAGAAAGTATAAATCCAGGAAAATTGGAGGTAGTAAAAAATGAAATGGAAAACACAAAGATCAGTATCCTAGATGTTAGTGAGCTGAAATGGACTGGTTCTGGTTGTTGTGGATCAGATGATCATATGGTCTACTATGCTGGGTATGTTAGACTGGGTTCTCTACCTATAGAAAAACAAAAACAGCAAAGCTTATATATATATAAAGAGAGAGAGAAATTTATCTTAGGAAAATGACTCACAAACGTACGGAAGCCAGCAAGTCCAAAATCCCTGGAGCAAACGTCAGGCTGGAGGTTATTCCTAGCTTCCTCAGCCGCAGGGGCCAAGAAGCTCAAGGCTGGCAGGTAGTACACTGGCTGTTGACTCCAACGGATGATGAATCCAAGATCTTCAGGCCGAACGGTGGACTGCTCACTCACGGACAGTTATAGGCAGCACACCAGAATCCCGATCCACAGAAGAATGTCTCTCTTCCCAGTATGTCCCTGGATATCCTGGAAGCAGGCCACACCCCTAGGGAAACTCCCCTTGAAC
>NW_006921743.1:1085731-1087226 GCF_000298275.1 Orycteropus afer afer
CTTCTTCCACCACCCATTCTGTATTTCCCTTGCCCTCAGCAAGCACTTCAGCTGGTCGTGGTTCTTTGCCTGGTGGGGTGACCCAAACCTTCATTCCTGAAGGGTCTGGGCCGTTAACAATCATATCAGAATTGGGTTGCTGTAATTTTCCATTGACTTTAATTACAGGGCATGGTAGTACTAAGAGACGTCCTAAAGAATCTCCTGTATTCCAGTCATATTCTTCTTTACCTCCATTATGTAAAGCCAACCCAATTTTCCCTTGGTAATCAGGATCTATCACACTAGATAGTACAGTAATGCCCTTCTTTGTCTGTTGATCCAGAGGCATGAAGAAGCCAAAATGGCTGGGTGACATTCTTAATTTCCAGTTCAATGCAATCAGTATTGTGTCTCCAGGTGGGAGTTTTCCTCTCTTTGGGACTAAGATCTCCAGACCCACAGAGCATAGGGTAGCAGGGACAGAAAGCAAACATTTTTTGAGTGGGTCACTAGGGGTAATAGTGAGTGGTGCCACTCCTGTTTCCACCCCTTGGTTCCTGGGCCTGTGAATCCTGGCTATTGGAGAAACAGAACCATATATTGGACACCGGTTTAGAGCATATACAGCCTCCTGGAGTACATTGCCCCAACCCTTCAAGGTATTGCCACCAAGCTGGTGCTGTATTGTGTTTTTAAGAGGCCATTCCATTGTTCTATCAAACCAGCTGCTTCAGGATGATGGGGAACATGGTAAGACCTGTGAATTCCATGAGCATAAGCCCATTGCCATACTTCATGTGCTGTGAAATGAGTCTCTTGATCCGAAGCAATGCTGTGTGGGATAAAATGACGGTGGATAAGGCATTCTGTAAGTACATGGATGGTAGTTTTAGTAGAAGCATTGCATGCAGGGAAGGCAAATCCATATCCAGAATCAGTATCTACTCCAGTAAGAACAAAATGCTGTTCTTTCCATGATGGAAGTGGTCTAATGAAATCAACCTGCCACCAGGTTGCTGGCTGATCACCCTGAGGAATGGTTCCATATCACGGACTCAGTGTTGGTCTCTGCTGTTGGCAGATTGAGCATTCAGCAGTGGTGGTAGCCAAATCAGCCTTGGTAAGCTGGAGTCTGTGTTGCTGAGCCCATGCATAACCTCTATCCCTGCCACCATGGCCACTTTGTTCATGAGCCCATTGAGCAATGACAATTGCAGTCACTACCTGATTAAATTTACGGTAATCTACTATCATTCTCCAAGATCCATCTTGATGATACACTAACACACATACAACCAAAATGCATTAACCTTATTTACATTTCACAGTTCATATCAGAAGGAAACAAAAATATTTGATCCACATATATAATGAAGAAATATAACAATCACAGTCCTCATTTTTTGCACAGGCCAAACAGGTGAATTAAATGGGGATGTGGTGGGAATCACCACCCCTGCATCCCTCAAGTCCTTGATGGTGGCAGTAATCTCTGCAACCCCTCCAGGGATGC
>NW_006921743.1:1087660-1088928 GCF_000298275.1 Orycteropus afer afer
AACTGACTCAAGTCTGGGAATTGATTGAGAGGTCATGACTCTGTATTCTGGAGATTCAATCTAGGTTGCAGTTCACATGACCTAGAATTCTTCTGTCTATACAGATCAAGTAAATATTTAGTAGGCTTGCCATGTATTTCACTACTAGCAACACCGTGAACAAGTAGCCAATGCCATACTTCCACATGAGTCAGACTATTCTAATTACTGTTCCGACTGCTGTCCATTATGGTAACCATGCCCACCTTGCCTTTGTCAGTTAACTGCTGCCACTTGGCCCCTACTACCACAGGGTCCAATCAGCCCCATCATAGTTAAGTGTTTTAGTTCAATTAGGGCAGTTCCTACTGTCAAATCAGGTTTACATAAAATAGCAATCCCAGCAAACTTCAAGGATGGTGGAGCTCCCCTTCACAAATTTATTCCTCTTAGTACTGGTGAAAGGCGTGTCTTCTGGACTCTCCATTTCTGCCTCTAGAGGACTAATCTAATAAATCCATTCTAACAGGCCAATTTCCCTAAGCCTCTGGATACCTTCTTCTACATTATACCAAGGCAGGTCTGATACTTCAACTTGACTTAAGGTAGCCCACCACATAATCCATGCCTCAGTCAGCCAACCAAATAAACTTTTAGATCCTTTCCTAACCTCTCGAGCTGAGACATTGAATGAAGAATCCATACTTAGTGGGCCTAAAGCAATAAACTCAGACTGATCCAATGTTACATTCCTTGCATCATTATCCCACACGCTCAGTAGCCATTCCCATACATATTCTCCAGGTTTCTGTCTGTACATGTTAGTAAAATGAAGTAGCTCTTTTCGGGTATAGCATATCACCTCCTCAGTCACACTTACTATTTCACCTCTTGGGGCTTTCTTGGACTTAACTTTAGTAGGGGTTTCATAGCAACAATGGGTGCTTGAGGCAGTTCCTCAGAGCATTCAGAAATGTCTTCCATGGCCTCTGCCTCAAACAATGACCCAGCGGGAACAGTTTAGTTAATCCCATCAAACTGAGGGGGAGGGGATAATGGTTTTACAGTAATTCATTCAGATGTGAGGGAGTCAACAGAATTTACAGGCTCCATATCCTGATCTTCCTGATTATCTGTCCATATAGGAGCTCTGGTAGCATAGTGGCTAAAGCACTTGACTGCTAACCAGAAAGCTGGCGGTTCAAACCCACCAGCCACTCCTCGGAAGGAAGGTTGGGCAATCCTACTTCCGTAGTGATACTGCCTCGGAAACCCAAGAAGGGGTTGCT
>NW_006921743.1:1100487-1107523 GCF_000298275.1 Orycteropus afer afer
GGCAAAAGTCCACAGCTCAGCCCACCTTTCTCTTCACCTTTTCTGTTTGTTCCCCAGCCACCGTGCACAGTCCTCCATGCAGTCCCTAGCTAGCAGGGTGATTTTTAGGTTAATTCTTTGGTCGTACCACCAGTCGGGAATCTCCAAGCTGCCTGTACCATCAGGGTCTCTCAGGGTGCTGTCAGACCCCAGCTTCATATGTCTCCCTTTTTTGGTATTTTCACGCAAATTCTTTTGCTAGTTGGGGTTTTAGTCCACTTCTGAATCCTTCCCTTCAAGCCTTAGGCGTCCAAGATTATCTTCTGTGTCTGTGTTAATTGGTTTCCTTTTTCTTTGTTGAAGAGGGTCTGTGCATTCCTTCTGCCTAGTCGGCCATCTTGCTGGAACTCTGAGGATCCCATTTTTTTTTTTCCAATCATTGCCCTCACTTTAATGCCAGACAGACACTGTTCTGAATTGGCAATTTAGCTGGTGTTGTAATTCAGCCACCCTTACAATAAGACTCTGGGTTTGATTTTCAGCAATATCACCTCTGTTACTAGAAGATATAAGGCTTTCTTTCAGAGCACACCTGGAAACACTGAGGTCTTTTATGCAGCACTTAAGCCAAGACTCAGCAGCTTTGAGCTCATCTCGCTCTTTCACCAGTTTGTCTAGTGTAAGCAGGACCAACCAACCAACTTCCTTATACTCCTCATTCTGACAAAATTGCAGAAAAGTATCAAATATCCAATCACCCAAAGTGTCACTACTCACAAGTACTTGATCTATTGGTCGTGCTATTTTGTGTATTAATTTTTCCACTTCACGCCACAGATTAGTAGGGCCCTCTTTACTAGCAGATGTAGAGTCGCTAGTGTCATTAAAATTAATCAAAATGGACAACCAATCTAGGAAGCCCATCCTTATGATTTTGTCTCTCTAGAGCCACTCCTGGTACCAAATTGTGTTAGACTGGGTTATCTAGAGAAACAAAAACCAGCAAAGTTTATATATATATATAAAGGGAGAGAAAAATTTATCTTAAGAAAATGGCTCACAAACGTATAGAAGCCGGCAAGTCCAAAGTCCCTGGAGCATACGTCAGTCTGGAGAGGCTTTTCCTAGCTTCTGCAACCGCAGGGGCCAAGAAGCTCAAAGCTGGCAGGCAGTACACCAGCTGTTGACTCCAACGAATGATGAATCCAAGATCTCCAGGCCGAACTGTGGACTGCTCACTCATGGGCAGTTGTAGGCAGCACACCAGAATCCTGATCCACAGAAGAATGTCTCTCTTCCCAGGTTGTCCCTGGATATCCTGGAAGCAGGCCACACCCCTAGGGAAACTCCCCTTGAACAGATTGGCCACTCAGAACATAGTCATCCGATCCCATCATGGGAACAACCACACAGAATTAGGGTCCAGCCAAGTTGACACACAGCTCCAACTATCACACTGGGAATGACAAGTTGAAGAGGAATGGCGTTGCGTTTATTGTCAAAAAGAATGTTTCAAGATCTATCCTGAAGTACAATGCTGTCAGTGATAGGATAATATCCATATCCCTACAAGGAAGTCATTACTACTATTATTCAAATTTACACACCGACTACTAAAGCCAAAGATGAGATAATTGAAGATTTTTACCAGCTTCTGCATCTGAAATTGACCAAACATGCATTCAGTATGTATTGACTATTACTGGTGATTGGAATGCAAAAGTTGGAGACAAAGAAGAATCATAGGTAGTTGGAAAATATGACTTTGGTGATAGAAATGATGCTGGAGAACTCATGATAGAATTTTTCCATGACCAATGACTTATTTTGAGGGCAAATACTTTTTTCAACACCATAAACAGCAGCTGCACATGTGTACCCCACCAGATGGATCCAGATCAAATGGATCTGTGGAAAGAGGCAATGGAGAAGTTCAATATCATCAATCAAAACAAGGCCAGGAGCTGACTGTGGCACAGACCATCAGTTGCTCATATGTGAGTTCAAGTTAAAGCTAAAGACAATTAAAACAAACCCACGAGAGCCAAAATATGAAATTGATTATGTCCCACCTAAATTTAGAGACCACCTGAAGAATAGATTTGATGCACTGAACACCAATGGCCAAAGACCAGATGAGTTGTGGGATGACATCAAGAACATCATCCTTGAAGAAAGTAAAAGATCATTGAAAGACAGGAAAGGAAGAAAAGACCAAAATGGATGTCAGAAGAGACTCTGAAACTTGGTCTTGAATGGAGAGTAGCTAAGTGAAAGCAAGAAAAGATGAAATAAAAGAGCTAAACAGAAGATTTCAAAGAGCAGCTCAAAAAGACAAAGTAAAGTATTATTATGTGCAAAGACCTGAAATTAGAAGACCAAAAGGGACAAACATACTTGTTATTTCTCAAGCTGAAAGAAAAAATTCAAGCCTCAAATTGTAATACTGAAAGATTCTATGGGCCAAACATTCAACAATGCAGGAATCTTCAAAAGAAGATGGAAGGAATACACAGAGTGACTGTACCAAAAAGAATTGGTCAATGTTCTATCATTTCAGGAGGTAGCATTTTGTAGTATTGAAAGAAGAATCCAAGCTGCACAGAAGTAATTGGCTTCAGGAATTGACAGAATGCCCATTGAGAAGTTTAAGCAAACAGATGAAGCACTAGAGACACTTACTTGTCTATGCCAGGAAATTTGGAAGACAGCCATCTGACCAACTGATTGGAAGACATCCATATTTATGCCCATTTCAAAGAAAAGTGATCCATCAGAATGAGGAATTTATTGAACAATATCATTAACATGACACACAAGTAAAATTTTGCTGAAGATATTTCAAAAACAGTTGCAGCAGTATATTGACAGGAAGCTTCCAGAAGTACAAGCTGGATTGAGAAGAGGACTTGGAACAAGAGATATCATTGATGATGTGAGATGGGTCTTAACTGAAAGCAAAAAATATAAGATGAGTGCTTATTTGTATTTTATTGACTATGCAATGGCATTTGACTGTGTTGGTCATAAAAAAAATTATGGCTAACACTGAGAAGAATGAGAATTCCAGAACACTTATTTGTACCTATGAAGAAACTGTACATAGACCAGAAGGTTGTCATTTGAACAGAACAAGGGAATACGGCATGGTTTAAACTAAGCAAGGGTGTGTGTCAGGGTTGTATCCTTTCACCATATTTATTCAATCTGTATACTGAGTCCAAAAATCTGGACTATATGAAGAAGAACTCAACATCAAGATTGGAGGAAGACTCATTAACAACCTGCGATATGCAGATGACACAACCTTGTTTGCTGAAAGTGAAGATGACTGGAAGCATTTACTGATGAAGATGAAAAATAAAGTGTGCAGCATGGATTATACACCTCAACATACAGAAAATGAAAATCCTCACAACTGGATCAATAAGCAGCATCACAATAAATGGAGAAAAGATTGATGTTGTCAATGATTTCATCATTGGATCCACAATATCCATGGAAGCAGCAGTCAAAAAATCAGACATATTGCACTGGGCATATCTGCTGCAAAAGACCTCTTTAAATTGCTGAAGAGCAAAGATGTCTCTGAAGACTAAGGTGCACCCAACCCAAGTCATTGTATTTTCAGTTGCCTCATATGCCTTTGAAAGTTGGACAATGGATAAGAAAGACCGAAGAAGAGTTGATGCTTTTGACTTGTGGTATTGGCAAAGAATACTGAAAGTACCATGGACTGCCAAAAGAACCCACAGATCTATCCTGGAAGAAGTGCAGTTGGAATGCTCCTTGGAACAAGAATGACCAGACTTTGTCTCACCTACACTGGCTGTGTCTTTTTGTTGTACATTGGTCATGTTGTCAGAAGGATTGTGAGGATGGTGCATGTCCTTGATTATTCCTTGGAGGAAGATATTATGCTTGGTAAAGTGGAGGGTCAGCGAAAAAGGGGAAGACCCTCAATGCAGTGGCTGCAGTGATGGACTCAGGTATAGGAAGGATTGTGAGTATGGTGCATGACCTGGCAGTGTTTTGTTCTGTTGTACACAGGGTTATTATGAGTCAGAGTTGACTTGATGGCAATTAACAACAGTGGATATGGTAAGTCACAACCACTTGTGAATCCTGTGTGGATAGTAGGCTTGTATGTCTTCCCCTACCTTATTGACTGTAGGTGGAACAGAAAGTTCTTTCCCTGATATTTGATGACAAGTGTTGGGTTTTCTAGGTTCCCCCACAGCCCTTGTAGGACCTTCCAGGTTGCTGCTGGCAGTTAGTGCATCTACTAGAAAGTAGGGGAGGTCATCTTTGTAGCCACAGGGTGGCAATGCTACTCAAATGGATGGGGTAAGCCCATTGGTAGACACAAATTGGTATCTCAGTAGATAGTAAGAGATCAAGGAGTCTAATTGCATGTAGGGCTGGCCTGTGGCAACTATCTGGGTGTAGGATGGATGTTGCTGCAGATGGGTCATTGTTGTGTGTTGGCACAGGGAGTTTCTTATTGCTGTTGGACTCTGTCAGGATGCACATCCCAGTCACTGATGAGATGTTCCTTCTGGCTTATCCTGGGTGGTTGTTGGCAGAGTGCACAGGAGTGCTTCTCCTAGTCACTGGGCCGAGGGGTGTGGGGCACACCTGCTGATTGCTGGGCAATGATGTTGGGTGTTTCTAGTCACTGTGCAGGCATGTGGGTATTGTGCCAGTCACTGGGCAGAAGGGGTGGATTCATTCCCACCAGTCTTTGGGCAGTGGGTGTGCTCTCACTGGTTGTTCAGTGCCACGTGCAGTTCCACCAGTTGCTGGGCAGCCAGGCAGTAGGCACAGGTATATTCCCACTAGTTACTGGGCTGCTCCTGTCCTCCCACTGGTCACCAGACAGCAGACATGGGTGTGCTCCTGCCAATCACCAAGCAGCAGGTACAGGTGTTCTCCTGTCAGTTTCTGGGCTGCAGGTGTGCTTCATCCAATTGCTGCACAGTGGGCACAATGTATAACCACTGGTCTCTGGGTATCAGGTGCACTCCACTGGTCATCAGGCCAGAGGCACACTCCTGCCAGTTGCCAGATACTGGCACACTTCCACCAGTTGTCAGGCAGCAGGCATACTCCCATCAGTCACTGGGCAGTGGGCATGCTCCTGCTGGTCACCAGGCCACAAGTGCACTCCCACCAGTCTCTGGGCAGCCATTCCACAGGCCAATAGGCATTTTTAATAAGTACTCCAGCTGGTTCTGATGGACTGTGTTCATAGAACACATTTCAAGAATAATTTCTATCTACATGATTCAAAGTGGCACCTTAGAGGGCAGTGAATTTATGTTATTGGGAGAGGAACAACTCAGAAAAGGAGGGTGAGAATGGTTGCACAACTCAAAGGATGAAATCTTCATCACTACCTTGTACATGTAGAAACTACTGAATTGGTATATGTTTTGCTGTATATATTCTCGATAACAACAACATAAATAAATTTTTTAAAAATAATAAAATCAAATTTATTTCTAAAGATGCTGACCAATTCCATAGCATCAGGCACCATATCTCTGTTTAATGCAGAAGAGAGAGGGCAGCAACAACTGTGCTCAACCCTTTTATCAGAAAAGCAAAAGACCTAGAAGAGCTCCTTCTATCCCTATCAACCTTACCTTTATGTCTCATTGTCAGAACCAGGACTGACTATTGCTGGTTGCAAGGGAGATTTAGGAAGTAGCTGGCAAAGGGCAACAGGGTTAGCCTGACTGGCTTTAAAAAATTACGATTCTTTGCTTGGCCTGGGCAAATTTCTGTCCTCTCTTCAAAACTGAGGTTCTCATGAGAAGTTGGAATAAACTGGATGGGAACTGGTTTTAACAGGGAAGAAGGGTAGGAAACTGTTCCAACTGTTATATTCCATATCTGTCTGCTATACCATGTAACAGGAAGATTCAAAAAGCTGAAATTATTTCTTAAACCCAAGAAATGTTAACATGCTTTATCACGTCCCTTTTTTTCCTCTACTACCTTAAAAATTAGGCCTTCAAGGATAAAGAGTATGGTGTCAACAACTGGCTCTAAGAAAGGAGTAATTTTCTGTTTTAAACCTCTCCACATTCTGGAAAATCTAGAGTGGGATATATGCAAGAGAAGATTTAAGATGTAATTTTAAGACTAATCTTAGGACAAGGGGACTAATTTTGAAATCAATTTAACTGTTTCTAACTTGGACACCTACTTTTCTAAATTTTGAAGCTGATTTACACTCTTATAAAATGAGTGCACAAGAGCCATGTGGGAGGTGTGCTGAGTTGATTTTGCAACAGTAACAAGTGAGTGCCTGAGAGGACTGCTCTTCTCATTGTCAGCCTATTATATCAGTAATTAATGAAGATAGCAGCTGCTATAGGAGGTGTTTGTTCCCCATCCAGCAAATAATAATGGCTTTTCTAGGGAAGGCAGTAGTGTCAGGGAGAAGATTTTCTCTGTGCAACTCAACTATGAGCATATTTAACAAAACTCTTAGGAAAACCTAATTTTACCAGGCATCATTCAAAGATTTGAATATTACTCATTTTTCCTCATTCACCTTTCAGGTAGGAAAATATAACTTTTTTTTTTTTTTTTTTAAATAAAAAGAAGAAGAAGAAAAGAAAAAGATCCTGTGGGGAAAAGGGAGATATGGATGGAACATGTGTGAATTTTCATATTCTATAGAAAGAAAATACTGTTGTCATGTTATACAAAACAATGAAACCCAAGCAAACAGTGAAAGATTAGACAGGTCAAACACATTTGGGTTCCATTCCTGGTTCTGCTACTTACTACCCAAGTTTGGTGCTGTGTAGCATTGAGAAAGTTGCTCAATCTTTCTAGACTTGGTTTCTTCATGTGTATACTAGGCAAAGTAATAGAGCTACATTTCACAGTTGTTATGAGAAGGTAATTATTTTGGTTACCTAGTGCCACTCTGGGGAGCTCTGGTAGCATAGTGGCTAAGACACTTGCCTGCTAACCAGACGACTGGCGGTTCAAACCCACCAGCCACTCCTCGGAAGGAAGGTTGGGCAATCCTACTTCC
>NW_006921743.1:1107623-1112882 GCF_000298275.1 Orycteropus afer afer
CACATAACAACAACAACAACAGCGCCACTCTGACAGGAATATAATACAAATGGGATGGCTTCAGTGAACAGGAGTTATTCTCTTAAAGTTGGAGGCTTTTTGTGTGAGTTCAAAGTGCCAGGCTTTAGGGGCTGGGTAAAAGCCCCTCACCCTTGGGCTTCAGCTCTGCCTCTTACTCCCGGCCCACTGAAGCTGGAGACTTTTCTTCACTCAGGCAGCTGCTGGCTGCTGAAGCTGACAAAACCAAGGTTGACAAGTGAAAAGGTACAGTTCCAGTATTACTGAACAACACAGCAGGTCAGTGATTGAAGTCCATTGAAAGTCCCAAGATCAGCAGAGCATGGCAGGCTACTGAACAACGACTCAGCTACATGCAGGGTTCAAGTGTACCATAAGCTAAAGACCATTCCCAAAGCGGTTTCTCATATATAGGAAGCAGACTACATTCCTAAAGCAGCTATTCAGCTGCTCCAATAGATTCCACCATGGAGTTACTTGACAATTTCACCATGGGGAATAACTATATCTGGCTGCCTAGCCACTCAACCAGGCCTAGCCAACTTGACACACAAACTTAACTACCATGGTAATGCATGTAAAACATTTAGCCTGGCACATAGTAGGTGTACAGTGAACTTTAGGTTGGGAGGAGACCCTCTGCTTATGTGCATCCAACTGCTCCAGCTAGAATTCCGAGAGTCATTCCCAAGCTATGGCCCTCGCTTCTCAGTGCAGTGCATTAAAGTGCTGTTTAAATCTCCTCCAAAAAATTTTTTAATATTCTCCTCTCATCCTCTTCTCTACTGCCATCATTCTAATCCAAATAAAATTTTAAAAATCTTGGATTACTGGAATAGTCCACTGTGGTAGTTAAAGTTGTGTGTGAACTTGGCTGGGCCATGATTCTGGTTTGGCAGTTACCTAATTATAGAGTTGGCAGTTATAGAATGATGTAATCATCCCCCATGATATTATCTGATATGAGCAGCCAATCAGTTGAGAGGGGAGTTTGTTTGGGGGTATGGCCTGCATCCAATATATAAATGAACATTCTGGCAAACTTGCTTGCTTGTTTTGCATCCCGTATCCAGCTCATCATCATCTGATCTCTGATTCTTGGGATTCATCAGCCTTCATAGCCTGTGAGCCACCAAGTGCTGTCTTACCTGCCAATCTTGGCTTCATCAGCCCCTTCATCTGTGTGAGTCAGGAGAAGCCTCCAGCCTGAAGCCTTGCCAGCCTCTACAACCATGTGAGCCATTTCCTTAAGATAAATCTCTCTCTCTCTCTCTCTCTCTATATATATATATTTATATGTACACAATTGACTCATTTTGTTTCTGTAGAGAACTCAACCTGAGGCATCTACCAACTAGTCTCTTTGTTACCACTCTTGTTTCCTCCAATCCATTGGATTTTTTTTTTTTTTGTGCACACAAACGTAATACCTTTATTTGTATTAAAAATTGGAAACATTCCCAATGCCTATTAATATGTAAATGGATAAACAAATTGTGTATAGTTACACAACGGAATACGACATAGCAATAAAAAAGAATGAGTTGATAGACACAACAATACGGACAGGTCTTCAGATAATTATGCTCAATTAAAGAAGACCAAAAAGAGTACATACTTTATGATTCTATTTATATGAGGCTTTAGAAAATGGCAGCTAATCTATAGTGACAGAAAGTAGATTAAGTTGTTGGGAATGGGGGATTCAGGTAGGAATGGAAAGGAGAGATTATAATGGAGCATGAGGAAAATTTGAGGAAGCTGGATGTCCTCACACTCTGATTGTGGTGATGGTTTCAGGGGTGGTGGTGATGTTAGTTGTCATTGAGTTGGCTCCAACTGATAGCAACCACATGGGCAGCAGAATGAAACACTGCTGGATCCTGCTTCATCCGCACAGTCCTTGCTATGCTTGAACTCATTATTACCACTGTCAATCCATCTCATTGATGGTTTTCCCCTTTTTTGCTGACCTTCTACTTTACCAAGCATGATATCCTTCTCCAGGGAATAGACCCTTCTGACAACATGACCAAAGTAAGTGAGATGAAGTCTGGCAATTCTCACTCCCAAGGAGCATTTTGGCTGCATTTCTTCCAGAACAGATTTGTTCCTTCTTTTGGCAGTCCACGGTATCTTCAGTATTGTCTTAATCAACAAGGGTCATATTTGTTCCCATAAGAACTTATCTTCTTTGAAAGTTTTCTGGCCTCTCCCAGTTCTTTGGTATCCTCATTTTTGAATAGTGATGCATTTTAATTAAGTTTAAGTATGTGTGTTATGTCCTAACCAGCAGTACCACCCAGGGAACAAATGCCTTAACCTATGATATAAATGTCAAATGACTTTGAAGAGAATTATCATGGCTGGATATTTTACTACCTTGATAGTCTGGTGGGGATGACATTTAGTAACTTTCCCCTAGTTGTAAAGTTGGTCTTTCATCCTAGATTCCTTGTTTCCTGCAACAGAATGAAGAATACAGCAGAATGTGTGTTGTGGGGTTTGGAGGAGAGGGTTTAGTCCCAGTTTTCAAAGATAAGTCTGTCTCCTTCACAGGATGGTTCTCTCCTAAAATGGGGACCATGTCTCCGCCCTTTGACTCTTGGTGATTTGGGCTGACTAGAAGTGCTATGTGGCAGTCATCATCATCACTCCATTGTCAAATCTCTGAAGGCCCCATTCTGGCTGGTGCTCTTTGGAGAAGCCAGTGTTTTGCAGGTTACAGATGATGGCATTGAGGATGGAGGTGAGCACAGCATAGAAGAGACAACAGAGGGTCAGTAACTGGATCATAGCTGGCCTTAGGGCAGCTGTAGTTAAAGATAGCAGTGCCATAGAAGAGGGAGACCATGATCAGGTGTGAGGAGCAGGTGGAGAAGGCCTTGCAGGGACCAGTAGCACAGGGGATCTGGAAGGCAGTAGCCAGGATATACCCGTAGGAGCCCAGGATGAGGCCAAAGGTACATAGGATAATGAGGGCAGCAGCCAGGATAATCTGTAATTCATTGAGTGAAGTGTCTCTACATACCAAATGCAGGATGGCCTGGATCTTACAGAAGAAACATGGGATGGCATTGAGGTCAGAGAATGGTAAGGAGAAGATGAAGGATGTATGACCAAGCCCCACCATTGTTCCATACACCCACATTGACCCTGCTAGCTGTAGACACACTCAATGGCTCAGCAGTAGTGGGTAGCAGAAGGGTTCACAAATGGCTGCATAGCAGTCATAAGCCATAGCTACCAGAAGGCAATACTAAGTAGCACCAAAAAAAGAGAGAAAGAACACCTTGAGGATACAGCAGACAGAGTGGGGGATGTGGTACAGGCCAACGAGGAGGTGGTGAAGTAGCAGAGGGCTGCTGATGGATGTGTAGCTGATTTCTAGGGCTGAGAGGATCATAAGGAAAAAGTACGTGGGGGACTTGAGGGCAGCATCCGTGGAGCCCAACACCTGCCACTGTAAACAGGTAGATGGTTTGAAAGAGAGGAGCAAGTGCTGGAGGTCAGCTAGGTGGGAGAGGCCTACAAGGATAAATTCAGTCATCATGGAGGTATTTGCACTCATCCTGCTCATTTTCCTTTGGGCTGGAGGACAAAGGAAATGGCGAGGAGAAATTGGAATTACACAATTGTTAAGTTGGCAAAGATTAACTTTATGCATCAGATAAAAGCATTGGAACTGCCTTTCATGGCCTTGGAAATTAGGCAGCCCAGCACAGAGCCCAGGTTCTGACCTTTGCTCACTCTTAAAATCCTGGGCAAATATTTGACTCTTTGAGCCCAGTTCCCTACCCTGATCTCTTCCTGGTAATGCCTACCTTTCACAAAAACACATTGTATTTTGTTTTCTGTTTCTCCTAGAAATGAGGGTTGAATCATTTAAGCCCACCTTATACTCCTTTCTCCCTTTCCTATCCTTCCTATAGGGCTGGGAACAGAATTTTCCCTCTCAGCTGATGTTATTCTGCACAGAGCTAGAATTTGTTCCATCGTAGAGCTGTGAAAAATCTGACTCCAAGTTAAGGGTCCACTTTTCTCTTTGTATTCTTCTCAAATCCTTCTACCTCTGTCCCAATCCATTGGATTTTGTCATCTTCCTGCTCCAAACCTTTTGTTTCCTTTCTCAAAGGAAATCCAAAATCTTTAACATGACTTATAAGACCCTAGATGATATGTCTCCTGACTAGCTTTTCAGCCTTATCCACTGCTATTCTCTCCCATATTTACTTGATTTGATTAACATGGGACCCAGTTTTCACAGCGTGAGAATTTAACATCAGTAATATATAATAAGCCTGGAAAGATTTTACCAAGTTTTCAAGCATTAAGAGCTCATTAATAGCTATTTATGAGTAGAATGATACAGTGTGCTGAGTTTTGGTATAATCTCTGAAAAGATGTGTTGTCACAAAATTTTGTTACAATTTTAGAGGAAAGCTACAAATAAAGCAGAATAAAATTAATTTGTCTTGGTTATATATTATTGTGTGTGGCAGCAGGAAGATTAAAAAACATATCAAACACATGCTATCACTGTGCATATAATGTTACATGAAAGATAAATCATACATACAATTCTAGGTAGAATACAATGAACTAACTCTGTACTCACAGACTACACTCCACAAAGACAGGAATCCCTGGAAGGGGAAGACTATGGTGTGCTGGAGTTGTCCATAAGACTTAAAGAGATGATGGGGCTTCAGCTGGACTTTGAGGGAAGCATAGGATAGACATTTATGGAAAGATATTTCAAGTGTGCGAAAAGATAGATCAGGAGAAATCAGTGTCCCAAGTAGAGGAGGCAGTGAAGAAGCTACAAGAAAGAGACATTATGGAATAAAGAAAGAATAATAATACTGAATATTCAAAGAATAAACAGACCTATGCTCCTGATACATCTCTGCCAGCTGCATGCTTTTAAGCAAGAATCTTTGCTTTTCTCAGATTCCCTATCTAAAATAGTTGAAAAAAGCAATAGCTAACATTCACTGAGTTTTTAATGTATTTCAGACATTATTATATTTAATTCAAAGAGGTTGGCATTTTTATTATTTCTGTATTTCAGATGAAGAAAGTAAAATTTTGAGAAGCAACTTGCACAAGCTCATATAACTAGGAAGTAGGAGAGGTAAGTTTTTTTTTTTTTTTATTTGATCTTTTGTAAAAATTTCTTTTTATTATGATTTGGATGTAAGTTTACAGAGCAAATTCGTTTTCCATTCAATAGTTCAT
>NW_006921743.1:1112982-1120505 GCF_000298275.1 Orycteropus afer afer
TTATTATGATTTGGATGTAAGTTTACAGAGCAAATTCGTTTTCCATTCAATAGTTCATTCACATTTTGTTTCATGACATTGACTGCAATCCCCATAGTGTAACAGCTCTCTTCCCACTT
This sequence comes from Orycteropus afer afer, assembly GCF_000298275.1. NCBI lineage: Eukaryota > Metazoa > Chordata > Mammalia > Tubulidentata > Orycteropodidae > Orycteropus > Orycteropus afer. The sequence goes on from NW_006921743.1 coordinate 1,113,102, forward strand.
TCTCCTTGTGGTTACCTTTCCCCTGTGTCCTTTCCTATCCATTCCTGCCCTGTGAGCTATCTTCCTGTGCAAATGCTGCCTTTCTAATCTCCCATGGTTGATTGTGCTAAGCTGTGTACCTACCTGGTGTTACTGTTTACCTTACAGGCCTTTCTGTTGTTTGACTGAAAGCCATGGGAGTGAGTTCAATTCCAGGCTCAAAGGGTGACTAGGGGCCATAGTTTTGGGGGTTTCACCAGTCTCTCAGACCAGTCATCCTGGTCATTTTTTTTTTTAATATAATTTTTAGTTTTGTTCCACATTTTTCTCTTATTCTATCCAGGATCTCCAGTTTTGAAATAATCCAATTTCCTAGTGGTTCACAATGGTACCTGGGCATATATCTAGTTCTTTTGGTCTCAGAGTCATGTAGGCTGAGGTTCCCTTACTAATTGTTTCCATATGTCTTTGATTTTCTTCATTCTTTGCTCCAGACGAGGAGAGATCAATTGTTGCTTCTTAGCTAGCCGTTTGCAAACTATAAGACTGCAGCCTCTACTCACCAAAGTATGATGTAGAACAATGTTTTTGTGTAGTATGTTATGCCAATTGAGCTTGATATCTCCCACAGCCATGTTCCCAAGCCCAGTGACTCACTGCCTCAAGGTGGTTGGCTGTGACTAAGAAGTTTCATAACTTTGCCTCTTGTTTGCTCTCTCTATAATATATATATTTATATGGACATTCTTATAGCACATACAGAATCACATGTGGATATATTGTTGGAAGTAGTAAGGTAGGTTTTGAACTCATGTTTCTGATTTCAGAGCCCAGTGTCTTTACTACCATCTTCCTGTTCTACCTCCTGAAAAGATGGGAAGGTAGGACTATGCGATCTTGCCTCAAAACTTCCATTATTTCTATTCCATAGTTGAGTAGGAAAAAGTTTTGAATAGGCAGGTAGGATAGGTAAGGTTTATATAATGGAGAGTCTCAATCTAAAGCACTTGAACACAAAGTTATTTGTGTTCAAGGGAACTAGAAGGAGAATTTAGTGTCTTACAGAGAAGAATGGTATGATGAAGGTTATTTTCAGAAGATTAGTTTTGAAGTCAGAAAGAGTGAATGCCAAGATCAGGAAAAACTTTTAAACTATTATTGTGGTGATCCAAGAATGAAGTAATAATTATAAGATCTAGGGTGGTGCTGTAGTAATGAAAAGGAAGTGATAAACCCTTGAGAAAATTTGCAAGAATATGTCTGGTGACTAGCCAAACATAAAATTTCCATAGACAAATAAGTTGTGAAATGTGAAAGATATATGTATTTCTAGTCTCCAAAAATAGATAAAGTCCCATAGAATGTACAATATAATTGGTAATATTATATAAATTATGTGGCCATGAATGCACATTGTGTATTGTTGTTGTTGTTATGTGCTGTCGAGTCGGACCCGACTCATAGCGACCCCTCCTTGTGTTGCCAAGGCAATATCACTACGGAAGTAGATTGCCCTATCTTCCTTCCAAGGAGTGGCTGGTGGGTTTGAACTGCTAGCCTTCTGGTTAGCAGTCAAGTGCCTTAGGCACTATGCTACTATGCTGTGTATTAGTAGTAGTCACTAAACTTTTGATCAATAAACTCTATTAGTAAAAAGAATTTGGAGCTTGTACTCTTATGCAAATATTTAAAACAAAATTCATATTTTCAGGTATCTTTTGCTGTATAATAGCCTCCTCCCTTTCAAAACCATACCAAACCAAACCAAAACAAACCTCTCACGTCCCACTGCCATCAACTCAATTCTGATTCATAGCAACCCTGTAGGACAGATAGAACTGCTCCATTGGGTTTCCAAGTTTGTAAATCTTTGCAGAAGCAGATTGCCTTATCTTTCTACCATGGAGTGACTGGTGGGTTTGAACCACTGACCTGTTGATTAGCAGCCCAGTGCTTTAACCATTGTGCCATCAGAGTGCCTTAAAACAAACCCAGTGGCTTAAAACGATAGCACTTACTATCCCAAATCTGTGAGTTGGCTGAGCAGTTTCCTCTGCTGGGTTCACCTTCTCTCATTCATACTTTTTCAGTTAGCTTTGAGGGTTGACCTAGGCAGTTGGCACTGGATGTCAGGTTGGGTGCCTCAGTTTTACTCTATGTGGCCTTTTGTCCTCTGCTGTTGTTTTTGGTTTTGGCTATTAGTGCTGTGTAATCAATTCTGGCTCGTAATGACCCATATGACAGAGTTGGATCTGACTCATGGCCACCCGTCCTTGGGTTTCTGAGGACATATCACTACGGAAGTAGATTGCCCAGTCTTCCTTTCGAAATGACTGGGTCAGACTATGCAAATTTGAGGTCCTTGTGGCCTAGTGAGGGGATTGACTAACTTGTTAAAAGGGTAAATGAGGCACATGACACACTTGTGGAGGTGGGATTGTACAAATAAGGTGTATGGAACCCTAATATGGGGATTGGTCAGTTTTGCCCTTCTTCTAGGCTTAAAATGAGCCATCCCAGAGGCAGATGGGGAAATATTACTGCCATGAAGAGAAAAAAGACGGAGGAGTAGAGTGTGTTCTTGGACCCAAAATCCCTACACTGAGATGACAACAAAGAGATGACGACAGCAGAGAGATGATGGCAGCAGAGACAGCAGAACCAAGAGACCAGTACGAGACAAAAGGGTAGACTTGCCAGCCTACAGAGCAAGAAAGCTGAGTACCTTTGGATGAGGCTTGCTGTTGGAGTGGGTTACCTTTTAGCTCAGCAAAGCTAAAAAAAGCTTTGTTAAGGCTTGCCTGAACAGAGGAGAAGCCAGGCCAATAAAGAGGGGGAGGGCCAAAGAGAGCACGCCTAAGGGCATGGCTGAGAGGAAGCTATCCTGATTGAAAAATTGTAACCTGAGTGTTCCTGAATCTGAATTGTAACCTCTTTCTTCCCTAATAAACCCCATAATTGTGACTATTGTCTGTGAGTTCTGTGTGGCCATTGCAATGGATTATTGAACCCAGGACAGAAGTAGAGAGTGCCATAGGAAGGAACGTTGGTATTAGAATTGGCAGCAAGGTGGGAGGGAAAGTCTGTATCAGAATTGACAGCAAAATGGGAGGGTGGTGGCATGTCTGACTCCTGTTTCATAGGGATTAGCCTTGGGCTGATAGATTCACCGCTTCATGAATTTAGAAGAAGTCAGAAGATTCCGCCCCTACACCCTTTTTTGCAGATGGGCATATGACCTGAGCAAGGCCAATGAGGGCCCTCACTGAGACTTAGTTTAGCTTGTGAGAAAGAAGTGAGCTTTTTCTGCTGGGATTGCTTAATTTGTAGCATGTGTACAAACAAATCCCCAAACTTGAGGCATTTAGCCTAATTAAACTGGCTAAGTGAGTCCAGATCAGACTCCATTTTTTTTTTTCTTTAGCCTTATTTTTGCTTTTTACCTGAAGCTGGACTCTTGTAAATCTTTACCTGCCCTTAGCAAATAAGGGTGGTTGTCAGAAATGTAGTTAAGAATACAACTGATTGTTACAGGAATCCTACTGTCCCCTCCCTTCCTTGCACAACTTGTTCTTGGAATGAATGCTTATGTCAGGGTCCTTGTAAAACTAATTTTGTAAAGCACTTATCTATACTGGCCTCAAGATGTCTGCAGGTTTTAAAAACAATGAAATGTTTGAAATTTTTATGGTTTTTCAACTGAAACTTCTGGGGTCTCATGATAATCTTGCGTCTTAGTTATCTAGTGCTGTTATAACAGAAATACAAGCTTTAACAAACAAAAATTTATTCTCTCACAGTTTAGGAGACTAACCAAATTGAGGGCACTAGCTCTAGGGGAAGGATTTCTCTTTCTGTTGGCTTTGGAGGAAGGTCTTTGTTATCAGTATTCCCCTGGGTCTAAGAGTTTCCCGGTTCAGGGACCTTGGTCTAAAGGACATGTCCCACTCCTAGCTCTTCTTTGTTTGTGGTATAGGTCCCTCCTCTCTGCTCACTTCTCTCTACTTGCATCTCATGTAAGTTAAAAGGTGGTGGAGGACACACCCCCAGGAAGGACCTTGTCTCCTTTCAACATCTATGGCCCAGGCATCCTTTGGAGATCTCCACATGTCTTGATGTCAATCTTCCCCTGGGTGTAGGAGGTTCTCAGTGCAGAGACCCCAGGTCCAAAAGACATGTTCTGCTTGCAGCTCTTCTTTGTTGCTGGTACGAGGTCCCTATTCTTTGATTGCTTCTCTCTCCTTTTATTTCTTATAAGACAAAAGATGATGCAGGAAACTCCCCTTAGATGGGATCAGGACTGTGACCTGACTAATGGTGTTACAACCCACCCTAATCCTCTTACATCAGATCAGAACTGATCACATTAGATCACATCATAGGGATAATTACATCATTATACAACGGTCAAATTACATCGTTACATTACTGCCAATGAGAATCATGGCCGAACCAAGTGACACATATTTTGGGGGGACACAATTCAATCCATGACCCTTGTGACTGATTACACAAGGCTCTGTAAATATTAAGCCAATCAGAAAAATTGCCTGTTAGGTCCTGAAACTTCTGTATTTAATTAACATCCTCTCTTCCTCCAACAAAGAGCCCGTGATGCAGTAGTTAAAGAAAAATTAGGTTTGCTGCTAACAGAAAGGTTGGTGGTTTGAACCCCCAGCCACTCCAAGGGACAAAAATGTGGCATCCTGCTTCAGTAAAGATTATAGCCTTGGAAAACATTTGGAAAAGTTTTACTCTGTCCTATAGGGTTACTATGAGTCAGAATCAATCTAGTAACAGTAGATTTGGTTTGGTATATTCATTCTTCAATAAACCTCACTATTTATGCTTTTACAGAGAGCCAGGTTTTTAATTCTATGACACATGTAAGCTTGGAGTTGTGGTAGTCTTCTTTCTCACACTACAGAAGAAACTTCCAGAGAATAAGGCTGACACAGAAAGAATTACTGGGAGATAGGAGTAATGGACAGTGTTTGAACAATTGAAAAGTTGGCTCTAGCAATGCCTTAACATCTCTGCCCCCCTACACACACACACACACACACACACACACACATTGCCAACCTTATAGGACAGAGTAGAGTTTCCCCATAGGGTTTCCAAGGCTGTAAGTCTTTTATGGAAGCAGACTGCCACATCTTTCTACTGTGCAACAACTGGTAAATTCTGTCTTTTGACTTTCTTGTTAGCAGTTGAGCACCTAGCCATTGTGCCACCAGGGTTCCTCCTCTCCCCAGCTCCACCTTAAACTTCCTAGTTAGGTGAGAAAATAAATCCCCTTATAAAGATGTAAAAAACTGGTTTGAGTTAGTTTTCTGTCTCTGCCCTCATTCTCTGTTTTCCTACTCCCACAAGATATGGGTACCCTCAAAGAAAATTAATAAACTTTCTCACCAAAGTAAAAAAAGAGAAAATCATAAAATGTCAGTATACACTAAAACAATAGCAGAGAAGGAAATTATAAGAAAACCCATAAACAAAATAAGCACAGCACAGAAAAGCATAATGAACAAGAAACCATCAATACCACAAAGTAAACCACAGCAAAATGACAACAGTAAATTCATACCTATCAATAATTACTGTGGTAGTTAAATTGTGTGTCAACTTGGCTGGCCCTGGTTTTGAGTGGCTGGGCAGCTGACTATAATTATTCCCCATGATGAGACTGGTAATCAACTCCATGATGGAATCTACTGGAGCAGCTGAGTAGCTGCCTCACGGATGTGGTCTTCTTCCAGTATATAAGAAGTCAGTTTTAAGAAAGGTCTTGAGCTTTTTGGCATGTTTGGACTCATAGCCGAGTCTTCATCTCAATGGCCTGCCATGTTGTCTGTCAACTTTGGGACCATTAATAGACTTGCAGTAGTGGCCTGCCGTATTGCTTGGTAATCTTGGGACTGTGCCATTTTACTTGTTGACCTTGGGATTGTCAGCCTCAGCAGTCAGCAGCTGTCTGAGTTAAGAGAAGTCTCCAGCTTCAGTGGGCCAGGAGCAAAAGGCAAAGCTGAAGCCCAAGGTCAAGAGGCTTTCATCCAGCCCCTAGAGTTGACACTTTGAACTTGGACTTCTAGGCTCCTAAACTAAGAGAGAGTAAACTCCTGTTTGTTGAAGCCACCCATTTGTGGTATTTCTGTTAGAGCCATGCTAAATGACCAAAACATTTACTGACTATAAATGAATTAAGTGCCCCAGTCAAGAGACAAATAATAGCAGAATGGGTAAAAAAAAATTGCCCATCACTAAGTTGTCCGCAAGAGACACACCTTAGACACAAAGACACAAATAAACTAAAAATCAGAGGCTGAAAAAACATATCAAGCAAATGGCAACCGAAAAAGAATAGGCATGGCAATATTAGTTTCTAATAAAATAGAATTTTAGGCAAAAACCAGCACAAAAAACAAGGAAGGTCGTTATATAATGATTAAAGAGTCAATCAAGCAAGTGGATGTAACCATAATAAATATATACACACCCAATGAAATAGCCCCAAATTACATAAATCAAACTTTAACAGAATTGAAAAGAGAAATACACAACTCCACAATAATAGTTGTTGTTGTTGTTGTTATGTGCCATTGAGTCGGACCCGACTCATAGCGAACCCTCCTTGGGTTGCCAAGGCAGTATTACTATGGAAGTAGATTGCCCAACCTTCCTTCCAAGGAGTGGCCGGTGGGTTTGAACTGCCCGCCTTCTGGTTAGCAGTCAAGTGCCTTAGGCACTATGCTACCAGAGCTCCTACAATAATAGTAGGAGACTTTAATGCATCACTTTTGATGAAGGAGAGAACAACTAGAAAGAAACTTAACAAAAATGCAGATCTAACAACACAATCAGTTAACTAGACCTCATAGATATATATAAAACACTCCACCCAGCAACAGCACAGTATACATTCTTTTCAAATGCACGTGGAACTTACTCTAGAATAGGCTATATGTTAGGCCACAACACAAGCCTCAATAAATTTTAAAACATTGAAATACTAGAGACCATCCTCTCAGATCACAATGCTATAAAATTAGAAATCAACAAAGATCAAGGGGAAAAAAATAAATATGTGGAAAACAAATAACACCTTGCTTAAATACTATTGGGTACTGCATAAAAGGTACAGACAACAAAGATAAACACTTTTACACACACAATATGCATTATCAATAATAACATTAATCTACAGGTTGATAAATAGATAGGTAGGCTGAATGATCAGATATGACTAGGCAAAAGGGAATATACCCATGATCACGTATAAGCCTGTTTTTCCCGTGCTACTTTCAAGATTCTGTCTTTGTCTGCCATTTTGATGAGTTTGATGATGATGTGTCTTGGTGATTTTCTTTTGGGGTCTATCCTGTTTGGGGTTTGTTGGACTTCCTGAATGGATATATTCTCGTC
>NW_006921743.1:1124735-1128330 GCF_000298275.1 Orycteropus afer afer
GACAACTTCCAATATTCCTAGATTCATACTTTGTACATTCCATATTCCGATGATTAATGGATGTCTGCAGCTGTTTCTCTTCAATTTGAATGGTGCCACATCAGCAAATGAAGGTCTCGAAAGCTTTCTCTTATCCATATGAGTAAGGCTGGCTTTACTCAGGTGTTTCAGCTCTTTCCCAGTCCTATTTTGAGAGCCTTTTAGCCTAAATGGACTATTCCTAGAGGTGCGCAGTAATGTACCAAACAGTGTTTCTTTGCTATCCATAAGGTTTTCCTTGGCCAATTCTTTGAGAAGTGGATGGCCTCTTCCTTCTTCCTAGTCTGTCTCAGTCTATAAGCTGGGCTATTACCTGTGAACCAGTTGCATCTCACTGGGTTTTAAACACCAGAGGCTCAGCCTCAAAACTCACATCTACATGTCACCACAGTAGGACAAACCGACAAACAAGTTTGTCTTGCTGTTAGAGACCTCTTGTATCCCCCCCCACCTGGGTCCCTGTGGCTGACTGTTCCTCTGTCTGGCTTCCTGGCTTTTAATCCCCTTTCTCCTGCTCTTCCCGCCTGCTGCTTTAGGCGTCCCTGAGTTGTCTTTCCTCAACTGTATCCCTGGGGCTGACTCTTTAAATATCCAAAGTAGTCAAGTCGCTTTTAAACCTTCAAAATGGCAGCGTCCTCTGGACCAGCAAAAGTCCACTGCTCAGCCCGCCTTTCTCTTCACCTTCTCCATTTATTCCCCAGCCAACAGAGCAGTTCTCTGTGCAGTCCCTGGTTAGCAGGGATGATTTTTAAGTTAATTCTTAGGTCCTATCGCCACTCGGGAATCTCCAAGCTGTCTGTGCCATCAGGATCGCTCAGGATCGCTGCCAGACCACAGCTCTGTATGTCTCCTTCTTTTGGTATTTTCACACAAATTCTTCTGCTAGTTGGGGTTTAGTCCACTTCTATATCCTCCCCTTCAAGGCTCAGGGATCCAAGATTATCTTCTATGTCTGTGTTAATTAGTTTCCCTTTTCTTTGTTGAGGAGGGTCTGTGCAGTCTTTCTGCCTAGTCCACCATCTTGATCATATATAAGTTTCGCAGATGATATTTCTACATGTGTATTTGTAGGTGCTATAAGAATGTCCATATATAGACATATATATATATATATATAGAGAGAGAGAGAGAGAGAGAGAACTAACCACCCTAATAGAGCAAATTGTTGGACCATGGTTGCAGGGGACACTAAGTTCAATTGGCATAACATACTACACAAAAACATTGTTCTACATCCTGCTTTGCTGAGTAGTGACTGGGGTCTTAAAAGCTTGCAAGTGGCTATCTAAGATGCAGCAATTGGTCTCTCCTCAACTGGCACAAAGAAAAATAAAGAAAACCAAAGACACATGGAAACAATTAGTCCAAGGGACTAGTGGGCCATGAAAACCTCAGCCTACATGACCCTGAGACCAGAAGAACTAGAAGGTATTGGCTACACTGTCAACTTCTCAGAAAGAAGGGATCAGTAGGAGAAAAATGTGGAACAAAACTCAAAATCTTAAAAAGGACCAAGTTTACTGGTCTGATAGAGACTGGTGAAACCCCTGAGATTATGGCCCCTAGGCACCCTTTCGGCCTGGAATTGAACTCACTCCTGTGTCTTTCAGCCAAACAATAGATAAGCATATAGGGTGAACATTTACACCAGGTAGTTACACTCCTTAGAAAATAAATCACGGGAGATCATAAGGTCAGTATTTGTAACAGGGAGATAGGTCAGAGGGGCAAGAATGCATAGGAAAGAAAGACACAGGGAAAAGGTAACTACAGGGAGGAAGTGGGAGGAGAGCTATTGCATTGTGGGGATTGCAATCAATATCATGAAATAAAATGTGTATGAACTGTTGCATGGAAATAAATTTGCTTTGTAAACTTTCACCCAAATCACAATTAAGACAAAAAAAAAGAAGAAAGAAAGCTACTGAGTAATAGAAGAAATAAAAAAATTCCTTGAATCAGACAAGAATGAAAACACAACATATCAAATTTTGGGGGACTCAGCAAAAGCAGTGCTCAGAGGACAATTTTTAGCAACAAATGCACACAGCAAAAAGAAAAAAGAATCAAAATCACACCTTAACCCATTATTTCCAACAATTAGGAATATAATAGCAATAAAAGCCTACAATCACCAGAAAAAAGGAAATAATAGATTATAAATGCAAAAATAAATGGAACAGAAAATAAAGCAATAGAAAGAATCAACAAGACTAGAGCTTAGTGCTTTGAAAAAATGAATAAAATTGACAAACCACTGGCAAATTCAATGAAAGAAAAGAGGAGAAGATGCAAATAACACATATAAGAAATGAAATAGGTGATGTCACAACAGAACCTATTGAAATAAAAAGGATAATAACAGAATATTATGAAGAACTGTGTACTCCAACACATTTGAAAACCTGGAGGAAATGGAAAATTTTCTAGAAACATACTACCTACCCAGATTAACACAATCTGAGGTAGAAAATTTGAACAGACCCATCACAAAAGAAGAAATTGAGCAGGTCATGAAAAAACAAAATAAAACAAAATCTCCCAACAAAATGTAGTCCTGACCCAGACAGCTTCACTGGCAAATTCTACCAAATGTTCCAAGAAGAAGTGATAACAGTACTGCTCAAACTATTCCAAAACATAGGAAAAGGTAGAATAATAGTACCAAACTCATTCTATGAAACAAGCATAACTCTGTTACCAAAACCAGACAAGGCCATCACTAAAAAAGAAAATTACAGAGTGATATCCCTCATGAATATTAATGAAGAATTCTCAACAAAATACTAGCCAATAGAATCCAACAATATATCAAAAAAAACAAACAAAAAAACAACAACAGAAAAAACAAACATCATGACCAAGTGGGATTCATACCAGGTCTGCAAGAATGGCTCAAGATTAGGAAAATAATTTTCACTAATTTTTATGTCATTTACTAATGACATAATCCACTACATAAATAAAACAAAGGAAAAGAACCACATGATCATATCAGTTAATGCAGAAAAGGCATTTGACAAAACCCACCACTCATTCTTGATAAAAATGATCAGCAAAATAGGACCTTCAACATAATTAAGGGCATACACACAAAAATAATGACTGGCATTATTCTCAATGGAGAGAGACTTAAAACATTCCCCTTGTGAATGGGAAGCAAACAAGGAGGCCCTTTATCACCACTACTATTCAATATTGTTGGGCAATCTACTTCGGTAGTGATACCGCCTTGGAAACCCAAGAAGGGGTCGTTATGTGTCGGGTCCGTCTCAATGGCACATAACAACAACAACATTCAACATTGTATTGGAAGTCCTAGCCAGAGCAACAAGGTCAGAAAGGGAAATAAAAGGCATCCAAATTGACAAAGAAGAAGTAAAACTATCTCTATTTGCTGAGTATATGATCTTTGTTGTTAGTTGCTGTTCTGGTTACCTAGTGCCGCTCTGACAAGCATATACCACAAATGGGATGGCCTTAACAAACAGGAGTTTATTCTCTTACAGTTTGGAGGCTTTAAGTCCAAGTTCAAAGTGCCAGGCTCTAGGGGCTG
>NW_006921743.1:1129150-1131303 GCF_000298275.1 Orycteropus afer afer
ATTGCCCCATCTTCCTTCTGAGGAGTGACTGGTGGGTTTGAACCTCCAGCCTTCTGGTTAGCAGTCAAGTGCCTTAGGCACTATGCTACCAGAGCTCCCCCATCTACTTTACTAAGCTTGATATGCTTCTCCAGGGTCTGGTCCCTCTTGATAATCTGACCAAGGTCAGAGAAATGAAGTCTGGCCATTTTTTCTTCTAAGGAGCATTCTGGCTATGCTTCTTCCATGACATATACATTTATTCTTCTGGCAGTCTATGTTATACTCAGTATTCTTCATCAACACCACAATTCAAGTGCAGCAATTCTTCTGTGATTTTCCTTATTCATTGTCCAACTTTCATATACATATGAGGCTACTGAAAAGAGAATGGATTGGGTCAGGTGGATCCTAGTCTTCAAAGTGCCATCTTTGTTCCTTAACACTTTAAAGATGCTGTTTGCTGCAGATTTGCATAATGCAATATGTCATTTGATTTCTTGATTTCTTCTTCCATGGGTGTTGACTGTGAATCCAAGTAAAATGAAAACCAAAATAACTTCAGTCTTTTCTTAATTTATCATGATGTTTTTTATTGGTCTAGTTGTGAGGATTTTGCTTTCTTTATGTTGAGATGTAATCCATACTGAAGGCTCATAAGATTGTATGCACAGAAAATCCTAAAGATTCAACAAAAAACTATTGGAAATAAAAGAATTCAGCAGAGTGGCAGGGAACAAGATCAACATAAAAAATCAGTCAAATTGCTCTACATAAATAAAGAAACTCTGAAAATGAAATCAGGAAAACAATATCATTTACAATAGCCTCCCAAAAGATGAAGAACTTAGAAATAAATCTAACCAGAGACACGGAAAACCTATACAAAGAAAACTACAAAATACTACAAGAAACCAATATATGTCTATATAAGTGGAAGAAAACACCATGCTTATGGATAAAAAGACTTAACATTGTAAAAATGGTAAGACTATCCAAAGCAATCTACAGGTATAATGCAATCCTGATCTAGATTCTATCATTGCTTAAAGAGATGGAAACACTAATCACCAACTTTATATGGTAAGGAAAGAGACCCCGGAGAAGCAAAGTACTACTAAAGAAGAAGGACAAAGTAGGAAGCCTAATATTACCCAATCTCAAAACCTACTATAAGTAGTCAAAACAGCATGATATTGGTACAATGACAGACACATAGAAACAAAATTGAGAACCCAAGAGTAAATGTATCCACTGAAATTTGACAGAGGACCAAAACTAATTATATAGCGAACAGAGCTTTTTAACAAATGGTGCTGGCAAAAGGTCTCTATTAGCAAAATAAATAAATAAATAAAATAAAATAAAAATAAAACAAGATCTATATACACTTTATACAAAAACTAACTGAAGATGGATCAAAGACCTAAAAGTAAAACCTAAAACCATAAAGATCATAAAAAAAAAAAGGGTCAAACTCAGGGGCCCTTACACATGGCATGAATAAACTATCACACATAACTAAAAAGCATAAACAGTAGAAGACAAGCTAGATGACTGGGATCTCCTAAAAATTAAACATTTATGCAAATCAAAAGACTTTACCAAAAGAGTGAAAAGAGAACTTACAGACTGGGGAAAAAAAAATTGGCAATGATATACTGGAGAAGAGACTAATCTGTAAAATTTATAGAAAATTTCAACACATCAATGACAAAAAGACAAACAATCCAATTAAAAAATGGGCAGAGGACATGAACAGAGACTTTACCAGAGAAGACATTCAGGCAGCTAACAAACACATGAAGAAATATTCACAATCATTGTCCATTCCCCACTGCCATCAAGTCAATTCCAACTATAGTGACCCTAGAGGTCAGAGTAGAACTGCCCCACATACTTTCCAAGGCTTAAGTCTTTATGGAAATAGAGTATCTTATCTTTCTCCCATGGAGCAGCTGGTGGATTCAAACTTTTGACCTTTCAGGTGGCAGTCCAATGCTTTAACCATAGTGCCACTAGAGCTCCTTCATTAGCTACACTCACCCCACTGCCATTGAATCAATTCCAGCTCACGGTGAACCTATGGACAAAGTAGAACTGTCCCTTTGGTTTTCCAAGGCTGTAAATCTTTATGGGGGAGCTCTGGTAGCATAGTGGCTAAGACACTTGCC
>NW_006921743.1:1131708-1137736 GCF_000298275.1 Orycteropus afer afer
GTAGTGCCTAAAGTATTTGACTGCTAACCAGAAGGCTGGAGGTTCAAACCTGCCAGCCACTCCTCAGAAGGAAGGTTGGGCAATCTACTTCTGTAGTGGTACCACCTCAGAAACCCAAGGAGGGGTCACTATGAGTCAGATCCATTGCCATTAGAGAGATGCAAATCAAAACAATGAGATATCATCTCCCAGCAGCTTTAATAGCAAAGTTAAAAAAGACAGAAAACAACAAATACTGGCACTGAGGTGGACAAATTGGAACCCTCATACACTGCTGGTGGCACTGTAAAATGGTATAACCACTGAGGGAAGTGGTATGATACGTTCATAAGAAGTTGGAAATAAAAATACCAATCCCACTATATCCTAGAGGAATAAGAGCTGTGACATGAATAGATATATGCACATCCATGTTAATCCCAATATTATTCACAATAGCAAAAAGAGGGGAACAACCTAAGTGCCCATAAATAGATGAATGGATAAACAAACTACAGAACATAAACACGATAGAATACTATTCAATGTTAAAGAACAATGGTGAATCTGTGAAACACCTCATAACATGGATGAACCTAGAGGACAATTGTTGTCACTGTAGTTATGTGCCATTGAGTCATCTCTGATTCATAGCGACCTTATGCACAACAGAACGAACCACTGCCTGGGTCTGTAATAGCCTCACTATTGCTACTATACCTGAACCCATCGCTGTAGCTACCATGTCAATCCATCTTGTTGAGGGCCTTCCTCTCCTTCATTGACCCTCCATTTTACCAAGCATGACAGCCTTCTCCAGAGAATAGTCCTTTCTGACAACATGATCAACGTAGGTGAGACAAAGTCTGGCCGTTCTTGCTCAAGGAACATTCTGGGTGCACTTCTTCCAGGACAGACCTGTTAGTTCTTTCAGCAGTCCATGGTACTGTCAGCATTCTTTGCCAACACCACAACTCAAAAGCATCAACTCTTCTTTGGTCTTCCTTATTCATTGTCCAGTTCTCACATGCACATGAGGCAACTGAAAATACCATGGCTTGGGTTAGGCACATCCTAGTCTTCAAGGAGACATCTTTGCTCTTCAGCACTTGAAAGAGGTCTTTTGCAATAGATATACCCAATACAATATGTCTTTTGATGTCTTCACTGCTGCTTCCATTGGTGTTGATTGTAGAACCAAGAAATATGAAATCCTTGACAACTTCAATCTTTTCTCCATTTATCGTGATGCTGCTTATTGGTCTAATTGTGAAGATTTTTGTTTTCTTTATATTGAGGTGTAATCCATACTACTACAGACTGTATTCTTTAATCTTCATCAGTAAGTGCTCCAAGTCATCCTCACTTTCAGCAAGCAAAGGTGTGTCATCTGCCTCTCTCAGGTTAATGAACCTTCCTCCAATCCTGATGCCTCATTCTTCATATACTCTAATTTCTTGGATTATTTGCTCAGCATACAAGTTGGGTAAGTATGGTGAAAGGATACAACCCTGATGTACTCCTTTCCTGATTTTAAATCATGAAGTATCCCCTTGTTCTGTTTGAATGACAGCCTCTTGGTCTATGTACAGGTTCTTCATGAGTACAATGAAGTGTTCTGGAATTTCCATTCTTCTCATTGTTATACATAATCTGTTATCATCCCCATAATCAAATGCTTTTGCTTAGTCAGTAAACCCAAGTAAACATCTTTCTGGTATTCTTTGCTTTCAGCCAAGATCCATCTGACATCAGCTATGATATCCCTCACTCCATGTCTCCTTCTGAATCCAGCTTGCATTTCTGGAAGTTCTCTGTCAATATACTGCTGCAACTCTTTTTGAATTATCTTCAGTATGATTTTACTTGCATGTGATATCAATGATACTGTTCGGTAATTTCCACATTCTGTGGGATTAACTTTCTTTGAAATGGGTACAAATATAGATCTCTTCCAGTCATTTGGCCAGGTATTTTCTTCCAAATCCCTTGGCATAGCCAACCAAGTGCCTCCAGTGCAGCATCTGTTTGTTGAGACATCTCAATGGGTAGTCCATCAATTCCTGGAGCCTTGTTTTTCACCAATTCTTCAGTGCAGCTTTGACTTCTTCCTTCAGTACCATTGATTCTTGATCATATGTCACCTCCTGAAATGCATAATCATCTACCAATTCTTTTTGGTATAGTGATTCTGTGTATTCTATCCATCTTCTTTTGATGTTTCCTGTATCATTCAACATGGAATCTTTCAGTATTGCAATTCAAGGCTTAATTTTTTTTCCTCAGTTCTTTCAGCTTGGGAAATGTTGACCATGTTCTTTCCTTTTGGTTTTCTAACTCCAGATCTTTGATCACTTCATTATAATAATTGACTTTTTCTTCTCAAGCTGCTCTTTGAAATCTTCTGTTCAGCTCTTTTATCCTGTCCGTTCTTTCATTTTCTTTAGCTACTCTCCATTCTAGGGCAAGTTTTAGAGTCTCTTCTGACATCCATTTTGGTCTTTTCTTCCTTTCCTATATTTTTAATGATCTTTTGCTTTCTTCATATATGGTGTTCTTGATGTCATCCCACAGTTCCTCTGGTTTTCAGGCACTGGTGTTCAATACATCAGATCTATTCTTTAGATGGTCTAAATTCAGGAGCAATATAATCAAGGTCATATTTTAACACACATGGATTTGTTTTAATTGTTTTCCGCTTCAACTTGAACTTGCATATGAACAGTTGACGGTCTGTTCCACAATCAGCTCCTGGTCTTTTCTTGGCTGAAGATATTGAGCTTCTCCATTGCCTCTTGCCACAATGTAGTCAATCTGATTCCTGTGTACTCTATCTGGCAAAGTCCATGAGTATAGCTACCATTTGTGTTGTTGTTTAAAAAAGTATTTGCAATGAATAAGTCATTGGTCTTACAAAATTCTGTCATGTGATCTCCAGCATTATTTCTATCACCAAGGCCATATTTTCCAACTACCAGTAATTCTTTGTTTCCAACTTTTGTATTCCAATAACCAGTGATATTCAGCACTTCTTGATTGCATGTTCGGTCAATTTCAGACTGCAGAAGTTGGTAAAAAATCTTCAATTTCCTCATCTTTGGCTTTGGTGGTTGGTGCATAAATTTGAATAATATTAACTGGTCTTCCTTGTAGGCATATGTATATCATCCTATCACTGATAGCATTGTACTTCAGGATAGATCTTGATATTTTTTTTTGTGGTAATGAATGCTACACCATTCTTCTTCAATTTGTCATTCCTGGCATAGTAGATCATATGATCATCTGATTCAAAATGGCCCAAATGAGTCCATTTCAGTTCACTAATACCTAGAATATCAATCTTTATGCATTGCATTTCATTTTTGACAACTTCCAATTCTCCTAGATTGATACTTGGTACATTCTGTGTTCCAATTATTAATGGATATTTGCAGCTGTTTTTTCTCATCTTGAGACATGCCACATCAGCAAATGGAGGTCCTGAACGCTTTACTATATCCACATCATTAAGGTCAGCTCTACTCTGATGAGACAATTCTTCTCCAGTTGTATTTTGAGTGTCTTCTGACCAGAGGGGCTCATCTTCAGGCACTATATTGCACAATGTTTCAAAGCTATTCATAAAGTTTTCCAGCAATATATCAGACAGTGTTTCACTGCTATTCATATGGTTTTCATTGGCCAATTGTTTGAGAAGTGGATGATCTCTTCCTTCTTCTGAGTCTTCTTAGTTTGGAAGCTCCGCTGAAACCTGTCCACCATGGGTAACCCTGCTGGCATTTGAAACACTGGTGGCGAAGCCTCCAGCCTCACAGCAATACTCAAGGTGCCACATGACAAACTGACAGACAAGTTTGTCTCCCTTAGCTGTTCCAAAGTGCTCTGCTCACATCCTGGTCTCCCCCACCCTGCTCACTTACCTGGCCTTCCCCTAGTGCACAAACATCTGCCTTCCATTGCTCATAGGCTGGCTTCCTCTGGTCTGCCCCTGGGATGGTTCCATGCACACAAACATCCATGCTTGCTGAGTGAAATTGGTTAATCACAAAAGGACAAATATTGTTGAGACCACTCCTGTAAAAAGTTAAGAAAAGGTTTACATACAGAAAGAATCATTCTTTGAAGGTTACCAGGGGTGGGAAAGTGTCTTAGTTCTGCTATAACAGAAATACCACAAATGGATGGTGAGACATCTGAATTCAAAGTGCAGGCTCTAGGGGCTGAGTGAAGGTCCTTTAATCTTGGGCTTCAGCTCTGGCTTTTGTTCCAGTTCCACTGGAGTTGGAGGCATCTCCTAACTCAGGCAGCTGCTGGCTGCTGAGACTGCTGAACCCAAGATCAGCAGGTAAAATGGCACAATCCCAAGACGGATAGACAACATGGCAGGGTACTGGTTCTAGTCCAGGAACTGAAGTTGAACACTGGGCCAAAAGCAGGGTCCAGATGTGCCAAAAAGCTAGATACTTTCATCAAGGCTTCTCCATACATACTGGAAGCAAGCCACACCCCCGAAGGCAACAATTAGCTACTTACACCGGATTCCACTGGAAGTTGATTACAACACATCCAATCTCATCATGGGAATTAACCACATCCAGCCGCCATGCCACTCAAAATAATGTCCCAGCCAAGTTGACAAACATACCATTTCACCCTTTATCAACTTGGCACCTGTACAGATCTTCTTTATTGGGTATGCCAATTCTTCTAGTCCATCTGAGTGGTGACCTCACCTCCTTGGCCTGGCAGGCCCCATTCTTCTGCCACTTGGTCATGGCAACACTTGCCCCCTCACTTTTGGGCAGTGGATATGGCCCCATCCCACTGGCATTCATGTATGGTAGCCCCACATTCCAGAACCAAGTTGGTGAAGATGTGACTCTGAAACTTTGGAGACTTTGGTGGTTCTACCCTTTGAAAAACCAGAGGCCATGGTCCTACCCTTTAAGACTGAGGTAGCTCTGCTTCTTTTTCCCTTGGTCTCTTCAGAGTCTGTCAATTAGTGTCTGAAGGCAACCCACTCCTCTTACAAGCCTCCTGCCTGAAGCCAGTCAGCTTTCTCACTTTGTCAGCTAGAAACTGCACTGTCTCCTGCTGGGTCTGCTGCCACCATTTCTCTGTTGCTGCTTCTTATCATCTCTGATGTCACAGCTCTTTGTTTCCTGGGAAGAGGAGTTTCAGTGCAGGGATTTTGACTCCAAAGTATATGCTCCACTCCTGGCTTTTCTTTATTGATGGTAATGAGATTTTCCCTCTCTGCCTCTGGGATGGCTCATTTTAAGACTAGTGGGATGGCAAGACTGACCAATCCCCATGTTAGTTTTCCATGTACCTTATTTACATGGTCTCACTCCCACAAAGGTGCCATGTACCTTATTTACATTATTAGCAAGCTATCCGATCCTCTTATGGCCCAGAAACAATGCAACACACCGCGTGGAGTTGGATCCAACTCATATCCACCCCACCTTGGGTTTCCAAGGCAGTATCACTATGGAAATAGATTTCCCAATGTTCCTTCCAAGGAGTGGTTGGTGGGTTTGAACTGCCAGCCTCTGGTTAGCAGTCAAATGCCTTAGGTACTACACCACAGAAGTACCTCATATTTGCATATCTTACCCAGTCATTTGGTGGGAGTTCCAAAGATTATGGCTAAAAGGGCCATATTAAGTTGTTCACTGTACTGCACAAGGTAATTAACTAATTCAGAACTATCAGTGCACAGAATACAACTACAGGTAGAGGTCAAAACATTTACTCTCAGTTCTACTCTGCTAATAAGATGTATGAGGAAGAACCAGTTCTTTGCCATTGTCATTAACTGTGCCCACTTTTGTTCAGTAAGTATAAGCCCAAAGCAAACCTGCCACTGGCAAGATGATTCTGACTAGTAGTGACCCTACTAGTAGTGACAGAAGAGCAGTCAGCCCCAGGGTTACAGGTGAGGAGAGACAACTCAGGGATGCCCAAAGCAGCAGGCCAGAAGAGCAGGAGAAAGGGGATTAAAAGCCAGGAAGCCAGAGAGAAGAGCAATCAGCTGAAGGGA
>NW_006921743.1:1163334-1164296 GCF_000298275.1 Orycteropus afer afer
GTCTGTGTTAATTGGTTTCCCTTTTCTTTGTTGAAGAGGGTCTGTGCAATCCTTCTGCCTAGTCCGCCATCTTGCCTATATTCACATATATCTGTTCTTGTCCTGGGTCTCACTTCTTTAAGATATATACCTAGTAATGGAATGGCTGGGTCAAATTGTATTTCTTTTTCCAACTTTTTAAGGTATCACCATACTTCTTTCCACAATGGTTGTATCATTTTACACTCCCACCAGCTGTGTGAGAGTCCCAGTCTCTCTATTCTTGCCAGCATTTGTTATTTCCTGTCTTGTTGAACTTTGCTACTAGTGCTGGGGCAAGATGGTAGCTTATTGTTTTGATTTGCATCTCTCTAATGGCTAAAGATTGTGAGCATTTCTTCATATGTTTTTTGGCTGCCTGAATATCCTCTGTGGAGAAGTGTCTACTCATGTCTTCTGCCCATTTTTTAATTGGATTATTTCCCTTTTTGTTATTCAGGTGTTGGAGTTTTCTGTGAACTTTAGAGATAAGTCCCTCGTCAGATATGTCATTACCAAATATTTTTTCCCAATCTGTGGTTCTGTTTTGACTCTTTTGGAGAAGTCTTTGAATGCACATAAAAATTTCATTTTTAGAAGGTCCCATTCATCTAGTTGATCTTCTGCTGTTTGTGTATTTTGGGTTATACTTGATAGTCTATTTATGCCATATATTAGGGCCCTTAAATTTGCCCCTAGTTTTTCCTTGAGGGACATTATAGTTTTAGGTTTCACATTTAAGTCTTTGATCCATCTGGAGTTAGTTTTTGTGTATGGTGTGAGGTACTGATCTTGTTTCTTTTATCTGCAAATGGATATCCAGTTTTGCCAGCATCATTTATTAAACAGACATTCTCTTCCCCATTTAATGGATTTTAGCCCTTTGTCAAAGATCAGCTGACCATAGGTCGATGGATCTATTTCTGGGTTCTCAATTCTATTCC
>NW_006921743.1:1165103-1177573 GCF_000298275.1 Orycteropus afer afer
AAATTGTATTGATTTCCTTATTTCTTTTTCAGCAATCTCTTTGCTGGTGTAGAGGAATCCAACTGATTTTTTGATGTTGATCTTGTATCCTGCAATTATGCTAATTCTCTCAATTAGTTCTAGTAGATTTTTTTAGTCTCTTGGATTTTCTAGGTATAGGATCATAACATCAGCAAATAAGGATAGTTTGACTTCTTCCTTACCAATCTGGATTTAATTCAATTTTATATATGAAAATTACAGATATAAAATAAAAATTACTCATATTCCCTGAAAATATTTCCTGTGTTCTTGAAAATAATGTACATTTCCTTAATGTTGGATGCAACTTTGTAAATTGTATTGTTTATAGCTTCTGTATCTTTTCTTTTTTCCTGCCTGACCTATCAACAAAAATAAACAAGGAACAAATTCTCTCTCCACTCCTAAGTCTACAAGCTCTATTTATTCCCAAAGATCTTTCACAGTTGCAAGCACTGGAGTTTGGTAATTGCTTGTGTTAGAGAAAAGGAATTGAAGGGGCTTTCAAGGGCAGAGACTGATATTTTAATATGAGAGTCTCTGCAAAATAAGATCTTTTGTGTAAGTGTCAAGATTGAAAATACAAATAATATTAAAAAATATAAAATCTCCTATACATTAGCATTTTATTGTTGTTAAACGCTATTGAGTCCATTTTGATTCATAGCAACTCTATGTAGCAGAATGAAATAAAATTTAATATAAGTTAATTCTAATTAACCTATATTAAGATCTGGAAGAATCTGCCTGTTAGTTTTATTGGCATTTTCTTAAATTTATAAATTAACCTTGATAGAACTGACAATTTAATAAAAAACCAAATTAAAAAATTCAAACCTTTTGCCTTCAACTTATTCCAACTCATGGAGACTCCATGTGTTAAATAAAGAGAACTGAACTCCATAGGGTCTTCTTCTCTATAATCTTTATGGAAGCATATCATCAGGACTTTCTTTCAGTGCTGCTGGGTAGGTTAGAACCACCAACATTTTTGTTAGCAGCTGATTGCAAACCGTTTGCACCACCCAAGGACCTTTCTTAATAAAAACGGGCAATTTGTTCAAATCTTCCCATTTGTTCAAATCTACTTTTGTGTCTTTCAGAATTGTTTTAAAATTTCCCTCATATAGGCTTCACACATTTCATCTTAAGTTTATTCTTAAATTTTTAATCTTTTGTTAACTATTGTAAATAGGGTTTTCTCTACTTTTATATTCTCCAGCGGCTATTGATTTTTGTATGTTAACTTTATATCCTACTGGCTTACTAAAATTTTTAATGTTTAAGTTACTTTTATTATTCTCTAGAGTTAGCCAGGAATACTGTCTTTCACCTGCAGATAGAAATTGTTTTATTTCTTCTTTACCCATTCTTATGTCTCTAAGTGATTTCTCTTGTCTAATTGCTTTGACTAATACTTTTAGTTCAATACTGACTAGAAGTGGAGGTGATAGATATCTTAACTTTTATCCTGATTTTATTGGAGATTTTTTTTTTTTTTTTATCTTGTTGTTATATGGAATATACTTCAACATAAAGAAAACAAATCTTCACAACTGGATCAATGAACAACATCATGATAAATGAAGAAAAGATTAAAGTTGTCAAAAATATAATTTTTACTTGCATGCATAATTAATGCTGATGGAAGTAGCAGTCAAGAAATTAGATGATGTTTTGCACTGGGAAAATCTGCTGAAAAAAAAAAAAAAAAAAAACCTCCTTAAATTGTTAAAGAGCAAAGATGTCACTTTGAAGGCTGTTATATGCAATGGAGTGGGCTCTAACTCATAGTGACCCTATGTACAACAGAACAAAACACTGCCTGGTCATGTGTCATCTACACAATCCTTGCTATACTTGAGCCCATTGTTGCAGCCACTGTGTCAATCCATCTCGTTGAGGGTCTTCCCCTTTTCCACTGACCCTCCACTTTACCAAGCAGGATATCCTTTTCCAGGGAACGGCCCCTTCTGACAACATGACCAAAGTAGGTGAGATGAAGTCTGGCCATTCTCTCTCTCTGAAGATGCTGCACTTCTTCCAAGACAGATTTGTTAGTTCTTATAGCAGCCTATGGTACTTTCAGTATTCTTTGCCAAAACCACAACTCAAAAGCATCAACTCTTCTTTGGTCTTCTTTATTTATTGTCCAGCTTTCACATGTATATGAGGCTACTGAATATACATACTGCAGTATATATACTGCATATGGCTGTGGTTAGAAAATTAACTGGGGTTAGGTCACCTTAGTTTTCAGAGTGCTCTCTTTGCTCTCCAACACTTTAATAAGTTTTTTTTTTATATACACTTTATTGAAATATAATTTATGTATAGTGAAATACACAAAACTAAAGATTAATGAGTTTTTTTGCAGCAGATTTTCCTATTGTAATAGATGTCTGATTTCTTGACTACTGTTTCCATGACTGTTGATTGTGGATCCAAGTAAAATGAAATTCCTAACAACTTCAATCTTTTCTCCATTAATCGTGATGCTGCTTATTGGCCCACTTGTGAGGGTTTTCATTTTCTTTATGTTGAGTGTAATCCATACTGCAAGCTGTAGTTTTTTATCTCCCTCAATGCTTCAAGTCATCTTCATTTTCAGCAAGCGAGGTTGTGTTGTCTGCATATCAAAGGTTGGTAATAAGTCTTCCTCCAATCCTGATGCCATGTTCTTCTCATATAGTCCAGGTTTTCAGACTATTTGCTCAGCATACAGATAGAATAAATATTGTGAAAGGATACAATCCTGATGCACATCCTTCCTAATTTTAAACATGCACTATTCCCTTGTTCTGTTCAAATGGCAGCCTCCTGGTCTATGGACAGGTTCCTCATAAGCACAATTAAGTGTTCTGAAATTCCTATTCTTCATAATGTTGTCTATAATGTGTTATGATCCACACTGTTGAATGCTTTTGCATAGTCAATAAAACCCAAGTAAACATCTTTCTGGTAGTCTTTGCTTTCAGACAAGATCCATCTGACATCAGCAATGATATCCCTTATTCCATGTCATCTTCTCAATCCAGCTTGCATTTCTGGCAGTTCCCTGTCAACATATTGCTGAAACCGTTTTTGAATTATCTTCAGTAAGATTTTACTTGTGTGTGATATTAATGATACCGTTGGATAATTTCCACATTCTGTTGGATGGATCACTTTTCTTTGGAATGGGTATACATATGAATCTCTTCCAGTCAATTGGCCAGGTAGTTGTCTTCCAAATTTCTTGGCATAGATGATTAAGTGCCTCCAGTGCTGCATCAGTTTGTTGAAACATCTCAATGGGTATTCCATCAATTCCTGGAGCCTCATTTTCTACCAATTCCTTCAGTGCAGCTTTGACTTCTTCCTTCAGTACTATTGGTTCTTGGTCATGTGCCACCTCCTGAAATGATGAACATTGACCAATTATTTTTTTATAGTGATTCCGTGTTTTCCTTCCATCTTCTTTTGATGATTCCAGCATCATTTAATATTTTGCCCATAGAATCTTTCAATATTGCAACTCGAAGATTGAATTTTTTCTTCAATTTTTTCAGCTTGAGAAATGCTAAGAATTTGGTTTTCTAACTCCAGGTCTTTACACATTTCATTATAATAATTGACTTTTTCCTCTCAAGCTGCTCTTTGAAATCTTCTGTTCATCTCTTTTAGCTTGTCATTTCTTCTATTTGCTATAGCTACTCTCCATTCAAGAGCAAGTTTCAGAATCTCTTCTGACATCCCTTTTGGTCTTTTCTTCCTTCCCTGTCTTTTTAATAACCTTTGCTTTCTTCATGTATGATGTTCTTGATGTCCTCCCATAATTAGTCTGGTTTTCAGTCATTGGTGTTCAATGTGTCAAATCTATTCTTCAAATGATCTCTAAATTCAGGTGGGATATAGTTAAGACCATATTTTGGCTCTCATGGACTTGTCTTAATTGTCTTTACTTGAACTTGCATATGAGTCATTGATGGTCTGTACCACAGTCAGCTCCTGGCCTTGTTTTGGCTGACAAACTTCTCCATCAGCTCTTGCCACAGATACAGTCAATTGATTCCTGTGTACTCCATCTGGCAAAGTCCACATGTATAGCTAGCTGCCATTTATGTTGTTGAAAAGTGATATTTGTTATGAATAAGTTGTTGGTCTTGCAAAATTCTATCATGTGATCTCTGGTGTCATTTTCATCACCAGGGCCATATTTTCCAACTACTGATTCTTTTTTGTTTCCAACTTTTGCATTCTAATCATCAGTAAGAATCATTACATTTTGAATACATATTTGATCAATTTAAGACTGCAGAAGTTGGTAAAAATCTTCAATTTCCTCATCTTTGGTTTTAGTGGTTCTTGCGTAAATTTGAATAATAGTAGTATGAACTTGTCCTCCTTGTAGGCATATAGATATTATCCTATCACTGACAGCATTGTATTTCAGGATACATCTCGAAACATTCTTTCTGATGATGAATGTGACGTCATTCCTCTTCAGTTTGTCATTCCTGACATAGTAGATCATGTGATTTTCTGATTCAGAGTGATCAAAACAAGTCCATTTTAGCTCACTAATGCCTAGGATATCAATCTTTATGCATTCCACTTCATTTTTGACAATTTCCAATTTTCCTAGATTCGTACTTCATACATTCCATGTACGGATTATTAATGGATGTTTACAGCTGTTTCTTCCCATTTTTGAGTTGATCCCATCAGCAAATAGTGGTCCTTAGAGCTTTTCTCCATCCAAGTCATTAAGGTCAACTCTACTTTGAGGTGGCAGCTCTTGCTCAGGTGTATTTTGAGTGCCTTCTGACCTGAGCAGTTCATCTTCCAGCACTGTATCAGACAATATTTCAGGGCTATTCATGAAGTTTTCCAGTAATATATCAGATAGTGTTTCATTGTTATTCGTAAGGTTTTCACTGGCCAATTTTTTGAAAAGTGGATGGCCCCTTCCTTCTTCCGAGTCTGTATTAGTCTGGAAGCTCTGCTGAAACCTGTCCACTATGGTTGACCCTGCTTGTATTTGAAATACTAGTGGCATTGCTGCCAGCCTCACAGCAACATGCAAGCCACCACAGTGCAACAAATTGGCAGATGAGTGGTCTTTAGAGACTAAGGTGTCTAACCCAAGCCATATTATTTTCAGTGGCCTCATAGACATATGAAAGCTTGACAATGAATAAGGAAGAAGAATTGATGCCTTTGAATTATGGTGTTGGTTAAGAATACTGAAAATACCATGGACCGCCAGGAGAACAAACAAATCTGTCCTGGAAGAAATGTAGCCAGAATGCTCTTTAGATGGCAGAATGACCAGACTCCATCTCACCTACTTTGGTCATGTTATCGGAAGGGACCAGTCCCTGGAGGAGGATAACATGCTTGGTAAAGTGGAGGGTCTCAGTGAGATGGATTGACACAGTGGCTGTGACAATGAACTAAAGCATAGCAAATATTGTGAAGATGGTACAGGACCAGGCAGTGTTTCAGTCTGTTGATGTAGGGTCACTATGAGTTGGTGACAAATTGATGGCAATGAACAAGAATAACAACTATATATATGTATAAAGAAGATCTCTCTCTCTCTCTATATATATATAAAATCATGAATGGGTGTTTTTATCATAAACGGATATAGAATTTTGTCAATGGCTTTTTCAGTACCTATGGAGATAATAATGATTTTTTTTGTCCTTGGATCTTGTTAATATGGTATATGACATTAATAACCCCCAAACCAAACCCACTGCCATCAAGTAAATTCTGATTTTCTAAGACTGAAGTAAACTTTAATTTCTGCACTCAAACTCATTTGGTCACAGAGTTTTATTTTCTCAGTGAGGTATTGGTTTTTTTTAATAATACAGTTAAAAAAAAAAAAAAACCTGCAAAAGCCAGAAGCTATATAAGGTGTAGACTTAGTAAAGAAGAAAAAGTAAACTGTTTTCCATTAATAATAATAAAAAGTTGTAGGACTGCACCCTGTTAAAGGTAGAAAACTTGTGAGACCTGGAAAACCAAGGCAGTCTCATTGATTCCCAACTCTCACAGGTTTTGTTGTATTTTGTTATTTTTCCACTGATATTCATGAATGATAATTGGTTCATTGTTTTCTTTTTTTGTACTGTCTTTGTCAAATTTAGTTAACAATGTTGCATTTGCTTCATAAAAGGAATTAGAATGTCCTTCATTTTTTTAACGCTCTGGAGTAATTTGATGTTTAATGGCACTGCCTTCTGATAGTACAGGACAGAAATGAATTTATTTTTTCTTGTTTTTTTTTGGTGGCAGTGGGGTGTATGAATCTACCCACTGTAGTTTCTTAAAGGGCCTTAATTTTCCCCTTCACCACAGAATTGCTGGAGGTGCTTCTCCCTTCCTGTTCCCATAGAAGCCAAGCATTTTGAAAATACACCCTTCAAATTGCCATATTTTCAATTCTCTTCCCTGTAGTGTACCTAGCTATCTTTCAGTATTTTAGGCTTGTTGTTGTTGTTGTTATGTGCCATCGAGTCGGCCCCGACTCATAGCGACCCCTCCTTGGGTTTCCGAGGCAGTATCACTACGGAAGTAGGATTGCCCAACCTTCCTTCCGAGGAGTGGCTGGTGGGTTTGAACCGCCAGCCGTCAGGTTAGCAGGCAAGTGTCTTAGCCACTATGCTACCAGAGCTTAGTGTGGGCTTAATATTTGGGCAATGGTTTTCGATGGACCTTAGGCCCCTTCCCTGGCTTCCTTCTTCTATCTTCCCATCAGTTTTTCTTGGTCTGCTTTTGCTCACTGTGAAGCTTGTGGCAGAGTGACAAAGGTATCTCATGCTAGGATTTGATGATTTTTCTCTTTCATTGAGAGTTATTTTGAAATTCAAGCATTTTTTGTATTGAGGTTTGAGAAGGATATAATTTTGTGTGGGTTTATTTCCCCCTTTTTGTTTTTCTGGTGGCATAGTGGTTAAGGCACTTGGTTACTAACCGGAAGGTCGGTGGTTCAATCCCACCAGCTGCTCTGAGGAAGAAAGATTGGGCAATCTACTTCCATAAAGATTTACAGTTTTGGCAACCTAATGGAGGTTGTTATGAGCTAGAATTGACTTGATGGCAATGAGTTTGTTTTTTTTTTTTAGGAAATATTGTGAGATGAGCACATCTGGCTACCAATGTCTTCAGCTATCCAGAAATCCATACCAAAAAACCCCCAAAATCATTGCCATTAAGTCAGTTCAGACTCTTAGTGACCCTATATGAACTGTCCACATAGGATTTCCAAGGCTGTAATCTTTATGGAAGCAGGCCACCAGGTTTTTTCTCCCATGGAACTACTGGATGGGCTCAAACTGCCAACTTTTTGCTTAGCAGCCCAGTGCTTAACTATTGCACTACCAGGACCCCTTTTGGAAACTCATAGTTACTGTTTTTTATCTGCAATAATTTTCTCAAAATAAATAATTATTTGATTCAAAATTTATAAAAGCAGTTTATTCCATAATCATTTATTTCAGAGTGAAGCCAGTGGCTCACTAAGTCACTTGCTCATTGGATAACTATTAAGATAGGGGCTAGAGGACTGTAGTACAAGGACAATTAGATACTCACGGGGAAAAAATATAATTTAATTCCTCCCTCAGCCCATATTTAAAATCAAATCCAAGTAATTCATAAACAAACAAACAAAAAACCCACCAAACTCACTGCCTTCGAGTTGTTTCCAACTCATAGTGACCCCCACTGGGTTGCTGAGGCTGTAAGTAAAAAGCAAAACAATTAAGCTTCTAGAAGAACAGCTAGAAGACTGTATGCAGGACCTTAACCCACTGCCGTCGAATTGATTCCAACTAATAGCAACCTATACGACAGAGTAGAACTGCCTTGTAGGATTTTCAAGGCTGTAATCATTATAGAAGCAGACTCCCTTGTCTTTCTTCCATGAACCCTGGATTCAAACCTTTGACTTTTTGGTTAGCAGCTGAGCTCTTAACCACTGTGTCACTAGGGTTCCTTTGCATGACCTTAAAAAACTTAAAAATAAAAAACAAACCAAACTCACAGCCATCCAGTCAATTCTGACTCGCAGCAACTCCCATTGGGTTTCTGAGGCAGTAAATCTTTACTGAAGTGGATTGCATCATCTTCCTTCTGCAGAGAGGCTGGTGGGTTTGAACAGCCAGGCTTCTGGTTCACAGTCAAATGCCTTAGGCATTATGCCACCAGAGCTCCTTTGCATGGCCTTAGGGATCGGAAAATATTTTCAAACAAAATGCTAGAAGTGCTAATAACAAAGGAAAAGATTGATACATTGGATGACGTTAAAATTAAGACCTGTCAAAAGACACCACAATGAGTGAAAAGACAAAGCCCAAAGAAAGAGAGGACAATTCCAAGACATTTAACCTTTGCGCAGACCATTTCTCTGTGTGTTTGTGTGTATGTAAAAATTACTACAAGTAAATAAAAAAGACAGCTTTCTAGGAGAATAGGCAAAAGACTTGAAAAGGCATTTCATGAAAAAAAAAAAACTCAGATGCTCAATAAATATATGAAACAGGTCTCAAATTACCTAGCAATCAAGGAGATGCAAATTAAACTGACAATGAGATATGCTGTCAGATGGGCAAAAGCTAAAGTCTGAGGATACTAAGTGCAGTGAAGATGTTGAGCAACGGGAATTCTCATACACTTTGGGGGAGAAGAGTGTATATTGCAACACTGCTTTGTAAAAGAGTTCGTAAGAATCTAACAAAGCTAAAATTAAATTAAATTAGTCCTATGACCCTGCAATTCCACTACTAGGAATCACACAGAAATACATGCTATGCACACCAGGACACAAGCAGAAAATTGCTAATGTACAAGAAAGTTCATAACAGAATTGTTGTAGTAAGGCCAAACAGCCATCAAAAGTAGAATGTATATATTTTTTTAATTATGGTATATTCATACCTGGATAATCTATAATTAAATAAACTGAATATATCACAGACATAGCGAATTTTGAAGACATAATATTCAATGCAAGAGGTGAAACATAGCAGAATGCACACTGCACGATTCCATTCATGTTCAAAACCAGAAAACTTTATTGTTTAGATAGTGAAACAATGGAGAAAACAAGGAAGTGAAAGCCGTGAAACTGAGGATCATGGCTGCTGCTAGTGGAAGTAGGAGGTTTGTGATCAGGAAAAGATATGCAGGGGTACGTCCAGAGTGCTGATTATGTTACTGAATTGGGGTAGGGGTGCATGTGGGTGTTATTTTTACAATAGTCCACTAAGCTCCATATTTGCAGCTTATGTACTTTCACTACATTTTACAATACAAATTTTAAAAGTTAATAGACCACCAGCCACTCCTCGGAAGGAAGGTTGGGCAATCCTACTTCCATAGTGATACTGCCTCGGAAACCCAAGGAGGGGTCACTATGAGTCAGGGCTGACTCGACGGCACATAACAACAACAACAACAATAGTAATAGAATATGTAATGATGAAGAAAGATATTAGCAATACATTATAAAAACTGTTTAAAGTATCCTATAAAACAAGTCTATATGACACAGACTTTTACATATCATATATAGTCTATATAATATGGATATGAGTATGAAGATTACATACAAATATAAACTGTTAACATTTCCATTCATTGTATGTGTATGTGTGTGTATATAGTTTATTATACATTTATATACATTTGCTATGTATCTGTAAAGTTTGTACTTTTTATTTTCTGTATATATTTTATTTTTATAGGGCAAATGCAAATTTGTGCCTAGAAAATAATTTGGAAGATATACACCAGATTATTTACTATAAATGTTCCTAGGTAATGATGATGTTATAACTGATTTAGTATATAAACAGAAACATAAAGGAGGGGTGGATTCAGAGATTGCTATAGGTTCTTCTTACTTTCCAGTAGTTAACTCCCCATTGTAAAGGCCAAACTTAAGTCCTTGGTCAAAAGTGAGGCTGATTTTTCTCCTTAGGACAGTAGGAGAGTAGGAGGATGGGTTACCTGGTGGAGGAGCCTAAGGTTACAGTTACTGTATAATAATTAATCAGAAATATTATTCCAAATTAAAGAAAATGGGGGAGATGGCACAGAACAAAGGGTTCATCTTACCTTCCTACTGAGATAGATGTTATTGTTAAATTATTAAATATTGTTAAAGCCTTGTAGAATGGACCCAATTTATTGAACACCTAGCATTTTTGGATTTGTAAAAATGCAAATTTATTTTTGCTTCTCACCACCTCTTTAACCTTGACTCAGTGAGGATACTCTCCCCCTTCCCATGGACAAAAACTGGTCTCATGGCCTTCCAATTTTTTCTTAGGGAACAAACAGAAGCACAGTCTTAATTATAATGTCCAAATTCTGAGCCTGACATCTCATGGAAAAGAGAGACTAGGCCCTTCTACTTTCTTCTTGTCCTTGCCACAGTTCTTCCCATTCAGTAGCTGCTATGTTACCTAGGATCAGGCTGAAGGTGAAGGAGAGGTAAGAGCATGGATAGTTCTTTAGCACATTGTGCTGTGTGTGCCTGGAATACATCTAAAGGGGAATCATTCTCTCAGATTGGTGCTTTGTGTGTGTGTGTGTGTGTGATTTGGGTGAAAATTTACAGAGCAAATTCACTTTCCATACAGCAGGTCACATACACTTTGTCTCATGACACTGACCACAATTTACCCCTCCCACTTCCTCCTGACAGTTATCTCTTCCCTGTGTCCATCACTCCATGCACTCCTGCCCCCTGAGCTGTCTCCCTGTGCATAAACAGCCCTTCTTTCTCCCATGATTGTTCTCTGCTACAACTGTATCTACCTCAGGTAAATGTTCAACTCCTATGCCTGTCTTTTGTTTGGCTGGAAGCCACAGGTGTGGGTTTAATTTCAGACCTAAAGGGCTGCTAGGGGCCACAGTATCAGTGGTTCCACCAGGCTCTATCGGACCAGCAAACCTGGTCCCCCCCCACACCTTTTTTTTTTTCTCAAATGATTTTGAGTTTTGTTCCACATTTTTCTCCCTCTCTATCAATGATCTCCTACATAGATACCCCTCCAAGTGGTTGACAGTGGTAGCCAGGAATCATCTAGTTCTTCTGGTCTCATAGTTGCATAAGCTGCAGATCGTATGGTGTACCAGTCACTAGGACTAATTCTTTCCATGAATTTTTGGTTTTCTTCATTATTCTTTGCTCTTGGGTATACTCCCCTCTTCATAGACATACCTACTACTTCAGCTTGTCCACGCATCAGATTGGTGCTTTTAAGTGCTCTTTGGAGATTCCTGCTGGGCTCTTCTCTCTCTTATATCTCCAGACTCCTGGACACATGTACCACTATTCCTTTGGTTGGACTCTTGCTGCTCTTTCCTCAGCTTCTGGGTCTGATGATATGTTTCTCCCTACTTTTTGCTCCTTCAATGTGAAGTGGTCTTATTAAATGGGATTCAAGAATATACCAAGCTCACACCCATGTTCATCGCAGCACTATTTACAATAGCCAAAAGATGGAAACAACCTAGGTGTCCATCAACTGAGGAATGGATAACCAAACTATGGTACATACACACAATGGAATGCTATGCAACGCTAAAGAATAAGGTAGAATCTGCAAAACACCGCATAATGTGGGTGAACTTGGAGGACATTATGCTGAGTGAAATAAGTCAATCACAAAAGGATAAATACTGTATTAGTCCATTATTGTAAAAGTTAAAGAAAGGTTTATCTATAGGAGGACATTTTCTTTGTTGATTACCAGGGGTGGGAGGGAAGGGAAGGGGAGGGAATGCGGTTAGATAGATAGAGATAGCATTGATTTGGGTGAAGAGAAGGGCAATGTACCAAATGTGAGTGACCAATATGGCAGCATTGAGGATGAGAAAGACATAGAGAGGTACATGGGAGGTACAGACAACAAATATGAACCCTTTTGCACATACAGTACTGAATTGTCAGTGAAGACAAACATGGGTATATCGATGGATAGATGGGTGGACAGGCTGAACGATTAGGTATGTCTATGAAATGGGAAGTGTATCCAAGAACATATATAGGGTTGGCAGACAATCGTCCTATAAGTTTACGTGAATGATCAGAATTCCCAGGTGTATAGTAGAGCTGACAAGAGGCAAGATTGTGGTCACTGCTTGGTTGCAGCCAGCTATCCAGAGGGACCGAGTAGTTGAACCTGCAGGCTTGGGACCATAGTCACAGAGGACATCAAGCTCAATTGGCATAACATACTGTACAAACCATTGTTCCACCTCCTACTTTGGCGAGTAGCTAGTGGGATCTTAAAAGCTAGCAAACTGCCATCTAGATGCAACGATGGGTCTTTCCTCGTACGGAGCAAGAAGAATGAAGAAAACCAAAATTCATGGAAGCAATTAGTCCTAGCGACTGGTACACCATCCGATCTGCAGCCTATACAACTATGAGACCAGAA